>NW_028162863.1:262500-264062 GCF_964263955.1 Coregonus lavaretus
CTGAACATTTAAATTCCTCTATGAGTTTTGTTTAGTGTCCATTTACTTATGTATGTATTTGTTATATATTGGGGTTGTGCTGCAGAGCATCATGGGGGTTTGTATGTGTTGAGATGATCACGTTCCAGATAAATGGTTGAACTGATTCCTGTCTCCTGTCTCATCATTATTGAATTGTTGTACAGACGTGATTATGAAACCCACGAGACATAACAACAGATTGGTGATGAGTAAGTCTGAATCTACAGGAACTATTCTGTCTGGAAGAAGTGGGATTTTACAACTGTTTAAAACTGTTATTTTCTGTGGTCCAGTCTAGGCTAATGTTAGCACAGTGTATTGCTAGCAGAGGAAAGTGCATAGTCGAGCTAGCTAAGAAAGAGTTAACATCGTCATGACGTCAGAAAAGGACTGGAGACGGACGTCGGAACGGGAAAACAACGTGATTAAAAAGGGAGGAATATACAGTGATTACAGGAAAGGACATTTATTCAACTGTGAAGACAAACCTTTTAATTAAAACTGCCTCTATGAGCTAACTTAGGAGGAAAGGTCAGTGAGTGAAGTGAATGAAGATCATGTGACTGAGGAGAATATTGCTTTGGTTGAGAACAATATTGAAGTGAGTGACAATCAGGAGCTTATTGAGAAATGAACAATTATTGGAATTTACATTTACATTATTTAGCAGACGCTCTTATCCAGAGCGACTTACAGTTAGTACATTATTCTTTTTCATACTGGCCCCCCGTGGGAATCGAACCCACAACCCTGGCGTTGCAAACGCCATGCTCTACCAACTGAGCTACCTCCCTGCCGGCCATTCCCTCCCCTACCCTGGACGACGCTGGGCCAATTGTGCGCCGCCCCATGGGTCTCCCGGTTGCAGCCGGCTACAGCAGAGCTTGGATTGTTGGAAACATTGGACAGTGTGATGAAAGTATTGAGCAGTGGAGCTCATATACAGAATGGTTTGAATATTTTGTTCTTGTAAATGACATGGATGAGGACAACATTGTGCCTACATGTTTTAGTGTAATGGGGCCAAAGACATTTAATTTACTAGGCAGCCTGCTACAGCCAGACAGAACAGGTAATAAGACGTATGGGGATATTGTGGAGATACTTAAAGGACATTTTTCACCAGAACCACTAGTTACTAAGACTTTTCCTAGCTCGTTTGTGAGAACCAGTTTTAGCCTTCAGTCCTAGTGTTGTTTCATCTGCCTGTTTGCCTTCCTGTGTATGACCATTGCCTGCCTGTGACCACAATTCCTGTCTTCTGTAAAGGCGTAATACACACCTGCCGCTCTGCGCGTGAATCTACACCTTTTTCTCCCTGAGTATTCATTACAGTACCCTAATGTTAAGTGTCATAAATGTATAGTTATTAGGAGCAGACATCTTTAAAGATAATAAGAAAGAGGGAAAAAGATAGAAACTAAATGAAATGATGAAAGTATAAAATAGTAACCATCTGGTGAGCTAATACCCTGACCCTACCACAAACCCACCAACCCCCTCCCCAACTGAGGGAGTTAATAAACCATACCCTTAGACGC
>NW_028162862.1:0-62556 GCF_964263955.1 Coregonus lavaretus
AAAATCCCCTTTTCAACTCGGTCTTCCAACAGCCGCTTTGTTTTGAGGTTTTAAAATCCTCTTTTCAACTCGGTCTGTGTTTTTGTATAATTATCTCTTTTACTGCTTCTTTTTTTTAGCTTTGATTGATTTATTTCAAGTTATTGTTTTAGTTTAAAGTGTGTTGCGGTTTTTAAATGCTCTTGAAATGAAGTTTGTTTTTGTCTTGAAGCCGATTGGCTGCTCGGTGGCCATCAGCACTTACAGCATGTTGGGGCATACCACCAAGAGGTCTTGGGAGGCAGAGAGGGTCATGGAGTGGATGAGGTCCCAGGAGTGGGGACTCATCATCCTGGACGAGGTGCACACCATCCCTGGTGAGTCTGTCAGGGGTTAGGGTTAGGGGTTTTGGTTAAGTTATGAGAGGTTAGGGTTAGTCTACACCATCCCTGGTGAGTCAGTCAGGGGTTTTGGTTAAGTTATGAGAGGTTAGGGTTAGTCTACACCATCCCTGGTGAGTCTGTTAGGGGTTTTGGGGTTTTGGTTAAGTTATGAGAGGTTAGGGTTAGTCCACACCATCCCTGGAGTGTCTGTCTATCGTTCTGTGGTTAGGGGTTGGGGTTAAGTTAGGAGGGGTTAGGGATAGGAGGGGTTAGGGATAGGAGGGGTTAGGGATAGGAGGGGTTAGGTTTAGGGACAGGGGGGGTTAAGGATAGGAGGGGTTAGGTTTAGGGACAGGAGGGGTTAGGTTTAGGAGGGGTTAGGTTTAGGGACAAGAGGGGTTAGGTTTAGGAGGGGTTAGGGATAGGGATAGGAGGGGATAGGGATAGGAGGGGTTAGGGATAGGAGGGGTTAGGTTTAGGGACAGGGGGGGTTAGGGATAGGAGGGGTTAGGTTTAGGGATAGGATGGGTTAGGTTTAGGAGGGGTTAGGTTTAGGGACAGGATGGGTTAGGTTTAGGAGGGGTTAGGTTTAGGGACAGGAGGGGTTAGGTTTAGGAGGGGTTAGGGTTAGGGTTAGGAGGGTTATGCTAATTCGATTTCCGTGCGGGCATCAGCTTTAGGGGGTTAACTGCCGGAGGACCAGAAAGTATTTTCTCTCTTCTGTGATGTTTCCAAAACATTTGTCTAATAACGTGTGCATTGTCTCGCCCCCATCTCTGTAGCCAAGATGTTCCGGCGTGTTCTGACCATTGTCCAGGCCCACTGTAAGCTGGGTCTGACCGCCACACTGGTCCGAGAGGACGACAAGATCGTTGATCTCAACTTCCTGATCGGGCCCAAGCTGTTCGAGGCTAACTGGATGGAGCTACAGAACAACGGATACATCGCTAAGGTCCAGTGTGCCGAGGTTAGTCTGTCATCCATACCTGTACCGGTCTGTGTGGGGCTTAACCTGGTGATGGGCAGGACAGAATAGCTAAGGTCCAGTGTGCCGAGGTTAGTCTGTCATCCATACCTGTACCGGTCTGTGTGGGGCTTAACCTGGTGATGGGCGGGACAGAATAGCTAAGGTCCAGTGTGCCGAGGTTAGTCTGTCATCCATACCTGTACCGGTCTGTGTGGGGCTTAACCTGGTGATGGGCGGGACAGAATAGCTAAGGTCCAGTGTGCTGAGGTTAGTCTGTCATCCATACCTGTACCGGTCTGTGTGGGGCTTAACCTGGTGATGGGCGGGACAGAATAGCTAAGGTCCAGTGTGCCGAGGTTAGTCTGTCATCCATACCTGTACCGGTCTGTGTGGGGCTTAACCTGGTGATGGGCAGGACAGAATAGCTAAGGTCCAGTGTGCCGAGGTTAGTCTGTCATCCATACCTGTACCGGTCTGTGTGGGGCTTAACCTGGTGATGGGCAGGTCAGAATAGCTAAGGTCCAGTGTGCCGAGGTTAGTCTGTCATCCATACCTGTACCGGTCTGTGTGGGGCTTAACCTGGTGATGGGCAGGACAGAATATACCTGGCTCATGGACTAGGACACCTCAAGGTCTAGTCTCGGAAGCCCAGACCCTAGGAAGCACTAGCGACCAGGGTCTGCGAATGATTTCTGACTCTCTTGGTAACTTCGAACAGGGGACACCAGGCAGACGTGCGAGGACGTCACGATTCAAAACCAAAGTTCGCACGCTAAACCTTCCCGTTTTTTTTGGTTTTTGGTGAAGTTAGTTGATGCAAACTAGCCACTTGCAAAATGCACGCTTAAGATAAGTAGCCTTGCATGATCTTTGGCTTGTGAACGGCTCATAGGAGCTCCTGTTTCTGTAGTGAGACAGCTTGATGTACCAGTACACCCCCTGGACAGGACACTAGTCTATCTCCTGTTTCTGTAGTGAGACAGCTTGATGTACAGTACACCCCCTGGACAGGACACTAGTCTATCTCCTGTTTCTGTAGTGAGACAGCTTGATGTACCAGTACACCCCCTGGACAGGACACTAGTCTATCTCCTGTTTCTGTAGTGAGACAGCTTGATGTACCAGTACACCCCCTGGACAGGACACTAGTCTATCTCCTGTTTCTGTAGTGAGACAGCTTGATGTACCAGGACACCCCCTGGACAGGACACTAGTCTATCTCCTGTTTCTGTAGTGAGACAGCTTGATGTACCAGTACACCCCCTGGACAGGACACTAGTCTATCTCCTGTTTCTGTAGTGAGACAGCTTGATGTACCAGTACACCCCCTGGACAGGACACTAGTCTATCTCCTGTTTCTGTAGTGAGGCAGCTTGATGTACCAGGACACCCCCTGGACAGGACACTAGTCTATCTCCTGTTTCTGTAGTGAGACAGCTTGATGTACCAGTACACCCCCTGGACAGGACACTAGTCTATCTCCTGTTTCTGTAGTGAGACAGCTTGATGTACCAGTACACCCCCTGGACAGGACACTAGTCTATCTCCTGTTTCTGTAGTGAGACAGCTTGATGTACAGTACACCCCCTGGACAGGACACTAGTCTATCTCCTGTTTCTGTAGTGAGACAGCTTGATGTACAGTACACCCCCTGGACAGGACACTAGTCTATCTCCTGTTTCTGTAGCTTGATGTACAGTACACCCCCTGGACAGGACACTAGTCTATCTCCTGTTTCTGTAGTGAGACAGCTTGATGTACAGGACACCCCCTGGACAGGACACTAGTCTATCTCCTGTTTCTGTAGTGAGGCAGCTTGATGTACAGGACACCCCCTGGACAGGACACTAGTCTATCTCCTGTTTCTGTAGTGAGACAGCTTGATGTACCAGGACATCCCCTGGACAGGACACTAGTCTATCGCAGGGCCTTACCCCCAATCTATTTAATTAATGCTGAGTGTCGAGCAGAGACGCACTTGGTCCCATTTTCACAGTCTTTGTTCTCTGATGACGCTGTTTTATAGTTCAGCTACAGAGTAGAGGAACGGGTTTAAACTGTGGAGCTGTTTTATAGTTCAGCTACAGAGTAGAGGAACGGGTTTAAACTGTGGAGCTGTTTTATAGTTCAGCTACAGAGTAGAGGAATGGGTTTAAACTGTGGAGCTGTTTTATAGTTCAGCTACAGAGTAGAGGAACGGGTTTAAACTGTGGAGCTGTTTTATAGTTCAGCTACAGAGTAGAGGAATGGGTTTAAACTGTGGAGCTGTTTTATAGTTCAGCTACAGAGCAGAGGAATGGGTTTAAACTGTGGAGCTGTTTTATAGTTCAGCTACAGAGTAGAGGAACGGGTTTAAACTGTGGAGCTGTTTTATAGTTCAGCTACAGAGTAGAGGAACGGGTTTAAACTGTGGAGCTGTTTTATAGTTCAGCTACAGAGTAGAGGAATGGGTTTAAACTGTGGAGCTGTTTTATAGTTCAGCTACAGAGTAGAGGAATGGGTTTAAACTGTGGAGCTGTTTTATAGTTCAGCTACAGAGTAGAGGAATGGGTTTAAACTGTGGAGCTGTTTTATAGTTCAGCTACAGAGCAGAGGAATGGGTTTAAACTGTGGAGCTGTTTTATAGTTCAGCTACAGAGTAGAGGAACGGGTTTAAACTGTGGAGCTGTTTTATAGTTCAGCTACAGAGTAGAGGAACGGGTTTAAACTGTGGAGCTGTTTTATAGTTCAGCTACAGAGTAGAGGAATGGGTTTAAACTGTGGAGCTGTTTTATAGTTCAGCTACAGAGTAGAGGAACGGGTATAAACTGTGGAGCTGTTTTATAGTTCAGCTACAGAGTAGAGGAACGGGTTTAAACTGTGGAGCTGTTTTATAGTTCAGCTACAGAGTAGAGGAATGGGTTTAAACTGTGGAGCTGTTTTATAGTTCAGCTACAGAGTAGAGGAATGGGTTTAAACTGTGGAGCTGTTTTATAGTTCAGCTACAGAGTAGAGGAACGGGTTTAAACTGTGGAGCTGTTTTATAGTTCAGCTACAGAGTAGAGGAATGGGTTTAAACTGTGGAGCTGTTTTATAGTTCAGCTACAGAGTAGAGGAACGGGTTTAAACTGTGGAGCTGTTTTATAGTTCAGCTACAGAGCAGAGGAATGGGTTTAAACTGTGGAGCTGTTATATAGTTCAGCTACAGAGCAGAGGAACGGGTTTAAACTGTGGAGCTGTTTTATAGTTCAGCTACAGAGCAGAGGAATGGGTTTAAACTGTGGAGCTGTTTTATAGTTCAGCTACAGAGTAGAGGAACGGGTTTAAACTGTGGAGCTGTTTTATAGTTCAGCTACAGAGTAGAGGAATGGGTTTAAACTGTGGAGCTGTTTTATAGTTCAGCTACAGAGCAGAGGAATGGGTTTAAACTGTGGAGCTGTTTTATAGTTCAGCTACAGAGTAGAGGAACGGGTTTAAAATGTGGAGCTGTTTTATAGTTCAGCTACAGAGTAGAGGAATGGGTTTAAACTGTGGAGCTGTTTTATAGTTCAGCTACAGAGTAGAGGAACGGGTTTAAACTGTGGAGCTGTTTTATAGTTCAGCTACAGAGCAGAGGAATGGGTTTAAACTGTGGAGCTGTTTTATAGTTCAGCTACAGAGTAGAGGAACGGGTTTAAACTGTGGAGCTGTTTTATAGTTCAGCTACAGAGTAGAGGAATGGGTTTAAACTGTGGAGCTGTTTTATAGTTCAGCTACAGAGTAGAGGAATGGGTTTAAACTGTGGAGCTGTTTTATAGTTCAGCTACAGAGTAGAGGAATGGGTTTAAACTGTGGAGCTGTTTTATAGTTCAGCTACAGAGCAGAGGAATGGGTTTAAACTGTGGAGCTGTTTTATAGTTCAGCTACAGAGTAGAGGAATGGGTTTAAACTGTGGAGCTGTTTTATAGTTCAGCTACAGAGTAGAGGAATGGGTTTAAACTGTGGAGCTGTTTTATAGTTCAGCTACAGAGTAGAGGAATGGGTTTAAACTGTGGAGCTGTTTTATAGTTCAGCTACAGAGTAGAGGAATGGGTTTAAACTGTGGAGCTGTTTTATAGTTCAGCTACAGAGTAGAGGAATGGGTTTAAACTGTGGAGCTGTTTTATAGTTCAGCTACAGAGTAGAGGAATGGGTTTAAACTGTGGAGCTGTTTTATAGTTCAGCTACAGAGTAGAGGAACGGGTTTAAACTGTGGAGCTGTTTTATAGTTCAGCTACAGAGTAGAGGAATGGGTTTAAACTGTGGAGCTGTTTTATAGTTCAGCTACAGAGTAGAGGAATGGGTTTAAACTGTGGAGCTGTTTTATAGTTCAGCTACAGAGTAGAGGAATGGGTTTAAACTGTGGAGCTGTTTTATAGTTCAGCTACAGAGTAGAGGAATGGGTTTAAACTGTGGAGCTGTTTTATAGTTCAGCTACAGAGCAGAGGAATGGGTTTAAACTGTGGAGCTGTTTTATAGTTCAGCTACAGAGCAGAGGAACGGGTTTAAACGGTGGAGCTGTTGAATATTACAGAGAGTAAAGTCACTAGCGTGCCCATGTCACTAATGTGGCTGAAATGATTAGAAGGGTTTTTCGGGGACGGAGCTGTAAAGCACATTGTGGATAAGCCCCATCTTGATCTAGGACGTGTTAGGTGGTTCCATCTTAAACCTTGTTAGTTCATCAAAATGAGAGGGGCTGAAGTAATCAGGATTTACTGTACGTGAGCTCGAGAATAATCCAGACTTTCTTTTTCTGAGAACTTCTGAAGCTTATTCTTCACGACCTGGTGTGAACCGCTACACCATAAGGTATAGTGGTAATCACCTGCCTGCCGGTGGCTGTAGTGTTTCCTAGACCAGAAACTTTTACCTTTTGGTTAACCTTGAGACACACTCCAGTCTCCTTTTTCACCTCATTTATCACCTGATTTACTGAACAAAAGGCACATCTCAATAGGAGATCCTGGTATAACATTTACATATTTTACATTTTAGTCATTTTAGCAGACACTCTTATCCAGAGCAACTTACAGGAGCAATTAGGGTTAAGTGCCTTGCTCAAGGGCACATCGACAGATTTTTCACCTAGGTCGCCTCGGGGGATTAGAACCAGCGACCTTTCGGTTACTAGGGCACAACGCTCTTAACCACTAAGCCACCTGCCTGACATGCAACAAGTGTTCTCTATCGCTCCTCTATTGGGGGGGAGGCTGATGACATCAGAGGGCACCTTCAGACCAACTCTTTGATTGGCCCACTCCGTGAAGTTTGCGCTTTTTCAAAATGTATGTTTTTACCCCTTAAGTGTGTGTACGTTACTGTATTTCTACTGGGATATTGTTTTTCCAACAGGACAAGATCAAAATAGCTGAAGTGCGTCTTTTTAATGTTGTACTCTCACCTGATAGTTGGTCACCTAACTGACATCCAAGGTAGCTCACAGTATCCAGGCGATAGCTACTGGCTTGGCCGGAGTTTTACTGTTCTCTGTTGCCAGGGAAGGAGAGTTGTGACATATACTATTGCACTAGGGCATTAAAGCCAGGGGATCCCCCCAGTTTAATATTGGATCCAAAACAGGGTTGATTCAGTTTTTACCCAGGTGGAGTGACGGCTTATTTTCAGATAACGATTTGCTAACGTGAAGACGCTCTGAACTCAGGGGTTTTACCAACGTGGCGACGCTCTGCACTCAGGGGTTTTACCAACGTGGAGACGCTCTGCACTCAGGGGTTTTACCAACGTGGCGACGCTCTGCACTCAGGGGTTTTACCAACGTGGAGACGCTCTGCACTCAGGGGTTTTACCAACGTGGAGACGCTCTGCACTCAGGGGTTTTACCAACGTGGAGACGCTCTGCACTCAGGGGTTTTACCAACGTGGAGACGCTCTGCACTCAGGGGTTTTACCAACGTGGAGACGCTCTGCACTCAGGGGTTTTACCAACGTGGAGACGCTCTGCACTCAGGGGTTTTACCAACGTGGAGACGCTCTGCACTCAGGGGTTTTACCAACGTGGAGACGCTCTGCACTCAGGGGTTTTACCAACGTGGAGACGCTCTGCACTCAGGGGTTTTACCAACGTGGAGACGCTCTGCACTCAGGGGTTTTACCAACGTGGAGACGCTCTGCACTCAGGGGTTTTACCAACGTGGAGACGCTCTGCACTCAGGGGTTTTA
Organism: Coregonus lavaretus; assembly: GCF_964263955.1. NCBI lineage: Eukaryota > Metazoa > Chordata > Actinopteri > Salmoniformes > Salmonidae > Coregonus > Coregonus lavaretus. The sequence continues at coordinate 7,510 of NW_028162862.1, forward strand.
CCAACGTGGAGACGCTCTGCACTCAGGGGTTTTACCAACGTGGAGACGCTCTGCACTCAGGGGTTTTACCAACGTGGAGACGCTCTGCACTCAGGGGTTTTACCAACGTGGAGACGCTCTGCACTCAGGGGTTTTACCAACGTGGAGACGCTCTGCACTCAGGGGTTTTACCAACGTGGAGACGCTCTGCACTCAGGGGTTTTACCAACGTGACGACGCTCTGCACTCAGGGGTTTTACCAACGTGGAGACGCTCTGCACTCAGGGGTTTTACCAACGTGGAGACGCTCTGCACTCAGGGGTTTTACCAACGTGGAGACGCTCTGCACTCAGGGGTTTTACCAACGTGGAGACGCTCTGCACTCAGGGGTTTTACCAACGTGGAGACGCTCTGCACTCAGGGGTTTTACCAACGTGGAGACGCTCTGCACTCAGGGGTTTTACCAACGTGGAGACGCTCTGCACTCAGGGGTTTTACCAACGTGGAGACGCTCTGCACTCAGGGGTTTTACCAACGTGGAGACGCTCTGCACTCAGGGGTTTTACCAACGTGGAGACGCTCTGCACTCAGGGGTTTTACCAACGTGGAGACGCTCTGCACTCAGGGGTTTTACCAACGTGGAGACGCTCTGCACTCAGGGGTTTTACCAACGTGGAGACGCTCTGCACTCAGGGGTTTTACCAACGTGGAGACGCTCTGCACTCAGGGGTTTTACCAACGTGGAGACGCTCTGCACTCAGGGGTTTTACCAACGTGGAGACGCTCTGCACTCAGGGGTTTTACCAACGTGGAGACGCTCTGCACTCAGGGGTTTTACCAACGTGGAGACGCTCTGCACTCAGGGGTTTTACCAACGTGGAGACGCTCTGCACTCAGGGGTTTTACCAACGTGGAGACGCTCTGCACTCAGGGGTTTTACCAACGTGGAGACGCTCTGCACTCAGGGGTTTTACCAACGTGGAGACGCTCTGCACTCAGGGGTTTTACCAACGTGGAGACGCTCTGCACTCAGGGGTTTTACCAACGTGGAGACGCTCTGCACTCAGGGGTTTTACCAACGTGGAGACGCTCTGCACTCAGGGGTTTTACCAACGTGGAGACGCTCTGCACTCAGGGGTTTTACCAACGTGGAGACGCTCTGCACTCAGGGGTTTTACCAACGTGGAGACGCTCTGCACTCAGGGGTTTTACCAACGTGGAGACGCTCTGCACTCAGGGGTTTTACCAACGTGGAGACGCTCTGCACTCAGGGGTTTTACCAACGTGGAGACGCTCTGCACTCAGGGGTTTTACCAACGTGGAGACGCTCTGCACTCAGGGGTTTTACCAACGTGGAGACGCTCTGCACTCAGGGGTTTTACCAACGTGGAGACGCTCTGCACTCAGGGGTTTTACCAACGTGGAGACGCTCTGCACTCAGGGGTTTTACCAACGTGGAGACGCTCTGCACTCAGGGGTTTTACCAACGTGGAGACGCTCTGCACTCAGGGGTTTTACCAACGTGGAGACGCTCTGCACTCAGGGGTTTTACCAACGTGGAGACGCTCTGCACTCAGGGGTTTTACCAACGTGGAGACGCTCTGCACTCAGGGGTTTTACCAACGTGGAGACGCTCTGCACTCAGGGGTTTTACCAACGTGGAGACGCTCTGCACTCAGGGGTTTTACCAACGTGGAGACGCTCTGCACTCAGGGGTTTTACCAACGTGGAGACGCTCTGCACTCAGGGGTTTTACCAACGTGGAGACGCTCTGCACTCAGGGGTTTTACCAACGTGGAGACGCTCTGCACTCAGGGGTTTTACCAACGTGGAGACGCTCTGCACTCAGGGGTTTTACCAACGTGGAGACGCTCTGCACTCAGGGGTTTTACCAACGTGGAGACGCTCTGCACTCAGGGGTTTTACCAACGTGGAGACGCTCTGCACTCAGGGGTTTTACCAACGGGAAGACGCTCTGCACTCAGGGGTTTTACCAACGGGAAGACGCTCTGCACTCAGGGGTTCTCAAAACACTGCCTTGTGTCTTGTGGGACACAGGAAGCGTATAATCATCGGCTTAGAGAAAAAGGTCACAGGAACCGGCTGCTTTCAAGTCATCGATGTCCAGCAGGGAATCTTGCCCCCAAGGAAATATAGCTGCTGCATTTGGAGTAGCTAATGGGAATCCTAATAAACTAATTAACTAAACTAGACCTGATCTGACTTGACTTAAACCTTGCCTCATCTTATCTGGCCTGATTTGACCTGATCTTTTTTTCCCCCCCCGTCTTTTTTATTCGTTTTCAAGCATAAGTTTACAATTCAACATTTCATAAATTAGTGTAATGGGGTGGGGGAGTAGACGTCAACAACAAGTTAGTAGCAGGAGGTTGGCTTTATGGGTAGACTGTCTTCTGGAGCAACAAGTAAGAGTAGGGGTGCTAACCCCGGTGTCCTGGCTTAATTCCCAACCTGGCTCTCGTACCGTCATGGCCACCCTAATCATCCCCAGCTTCCAATTGGCTTAAGCCCTATTGAGACGGGACTAGTTTTATTATAGAAACCTTGGTAATGTAATTGTTACCTCAGCATGTTGTTGTTTTTTCCAGAGGGCGATTAAACTTTTTTTTAACCAAAATTAACCCTTGCAATTTAATTTTTTTCTCATTCCAAAATGGACAGTTATGACGGAAGCCTGGAGACTGTTCTAAGGAGAGCCTAATATTGTCTTTCAGTTCTAAAATAATAAGAAAGGTCAATAAAGGACCGTGAACTGTATGAACCGGACGTTTAACTGACGGATTTGGCAAAATATCGTCCGTGACCAAACAGATCATCTGAAGTCTTTGTTGGGGATGTTGACAAGGATGGCGATTCGCGTGGGATAAGTATTATCAGAGGAACTAGGAGTAAAACAGTAGTTTACCTTTTTATTTTACCAGGTTAGTCTCGTTGAGAATAAAACCTATTTCCTAAGAGAGACCTGGCCAGGAAATCGGCACACACTTCCAGACACAAAGACAACATAAAACACAAAACGGTTTAAATTATACATTTACACATTGAGCAGGCGATCATTATTTTGGGGAAGTGTGACACGTCTAGGGGTCAAAACATCGACATCCCCCCACTTTATTGTCCTCCGTAGATTTGACCCTTTGCCCCTAGCTTTGAACTCGTTCAAGGAGACGAGCTCCTGCAATTTAATGTCCTTATGTAGCTTGTTCCAAGTGGAAGAGGACTGGAATGCTTGTTTTTTTTTTACCAGCTCTGTACAAAATACATTCCTGTGAGCGTAGCCGATAGTTGTCGTTTGTCTGCTAGACAATGTAGGTACCTGGAAAAACTCCCCAGTCCTTAACGATTACAAGCATACCCATAACATAACGCAGCCACCACTGTGCTTGAAAATATGGAGTGGTAATCAGTAATGTGTTGTATTAGATTTGTCCCAAACATAATGCTTTGTATTCAGGACAAAAAAATACATTTTTTGCAGTATTGCTTTAGTATTTATTGCAAACAGGATTCATGTTTTTGAATATTTTTATTCTGTACAGGCGTTCTTCTTTTCGCTCTGTCATTTAGGTTAGTATTGTGGAGTAACTACAATGTTGTTGATCCATCCTCGGTTTTCTCCTATCACAGCCATTTTAACTCTGTAACTGTTTTAAAAATCACCATCAGCCTCATAGTGAAATCCCTGAGAGGTTTCCTTCCTCTCCGGCAACTGAGTTAGGAAGGACGCCTCACAATTCCCTGCTCGACTGAGGGACCTTACAGGTAATTGTATGTGTGGGGTACAGAGATGAGGTACAGTGGGGAAAAAAAGTATTTAGTCAGCCACCAATTGTGCAAGTTCTCCCACTTAAAAAGATGAGAGAGGCCTGTAATTTTCATCATAGGTACACGACGACTATGACAGACAAATTGAGATTTTTTTTCCAGAAAATCACATTGTAGGATTTTTAAAGAATTTATTTGCAAATTATGGTGGAAAATAAGTATTTGGTCACCTACAAACAAGCAAGATTTCTGGCTCTCACAGACCTGTAACTTCTTCTTTAAGAGGCTCCTCTGTCCTCCACTCGTTACCTGTATTAATGGCACCTGTTTGAACTTGTTATCAGTATAAAAGACACCTGTCCACAACCTCAAACAGTCACACTCCAAACTCCACTATGGCCAAGACCAAAGAGCTGTCAAAGGACACCAGAAACGAAATTGTAGACCTGCACCAGGCTGGGAAGACTGAATCTGCAATAGGTAAGCAGCTTGGTTTGAAGAAATCAACTGTGGGAGCAATTATTAGGAAATGGAAGACATACAAGACCACTGATAATCTCCCTCGATCTGGGGCTCCACGCAAGATCTCACCCCGTGGGGTCAAAATGATCACAAGAACGGTGAGCAAAAATCCCAGAACCACACGGGGGGACCTAGTGAATGACCTGCAGAGAGCTGGGACCAAAGTAACAAAGCCTACCATCAGTAACACACTACGCCGCCAGGGACTCAAATCCTGCAGTGCCAGACGTGTCCCCCTGCTTAAGCCAGTACATGTCCAGGCCCGTCTGAAGTTTGCTAGAGTGCATTTGGATGATCCAGAAGACGATTGGGAGAATGTCATATGGTCAGATGAAACCAAAATAGAAATTCTTGGTAAAAACTCAACTCGTCGTGTTTGGAGGGCAAAGAATGCTGAGTTGCATCCAAAGAACACCATACCTACTGTGAAGAATGGGGGTGGAAACATCATGCTTTGGGGCTGTTTTTCTGCAAAGGGACCAGGACGACTGATCCGTGTAAAGGAAAGAATTAATGGGGCCATGTATTGTGAGATTTTGAGTGAAAACCTCCTTCCATCAGCAAGGGCATTGAAGATGAAACGTGGCTGGGTCTTTCAGCATGACAATGATCCCAAACACACCGCCCGGGCAACGAAGGAGTGGCTTCGTAAGAAGCATTTCAAGGTCCTGGAGTGGCCTAGCCAGTCTCCAGATCTCAACCCCATAGAAAATCTTTGGAGGGAGTTGAAAGTCCGTGTTGCCCAGCGATAGCCCCAAAACATCACTGCTCTAGAGGAGATCTGCATGGAGGAATGGGCCAAAATACCAGCAACAGTGTGTGAAAACCTTGTGAAGACTTACAGAAAACGTTTGACCTGTGTCATTGCCAACAAAGGGTATATAACAAAGTATTGAGAAACTTTTGTTATTGACCAAATACTTATTTTCCACCATCATTTGCAAATAAATTCATAAAAAATCCTACAATGTGATTTTCTGGATTTTTTTTCTCTCATTTTGTCTGTCATAGTTGATGTGTACCTATGATGAAAATGACAGGCCTCTCTCATCTTTTTAAGTGGGAGAACTTGCACAATTGGTGGCTGACTAAATACTTTTTTCCGACTCTGTAGTCATTCAAAAATCATGTTAAAAAAATGTAAATGTAAAATGTAAAATGTTAAACACTATTATTGTACACAGAGTCCATTAAACTCATTATGGGACTTTTATTTTTATTTATTTTTGAACCCAATTTTCGATCTTGTCTCATCGCTGCAAATCCCCAACGGGCTCGGGAGAGGCGAAGGTGGAGTCATGCGTCCTCTGAAACATGACTCGCCTAACCGCGCACCTTAACATCCGCACCAATGTGTCGGAGGAAACACCGTTCAACTGGCGACCAGAGTCAGCCCGCAGGCACCCGGCCCACCACAAGGAGTCGCTAGAGCGCGATGAGCCATGTAAAGCCCCCCCCCCCCCCCCCAGCCAAAACCTCCCCTAACCCGGACGGCACTGGGCCAATTGTGCGGCGTACTAACAAAACATAATTCCACACTGACATTATGGGTTATTGTTTGTAGGCCAGTGACAATAAATCTAAATGTTATCCATTTAAATTCAGGCTGTAACGCAATAAAATGTGGAGGAAGTCAAGAGGTGTGAATACTTTCTGAAGGCACTGTACCTGTTGTTGCTGTTTTTGTTAAACTCTACCGTATTCAACAGATTATCCAGCTGGCTCTATGACTGGTTCTGGAGTTGGATTTGTCATAAGCATTGATTTTAGGGAAAACCTTACCACAGATGGAATCCACTGGCCTATCTTTGACGTCACCACAGATGGAAACCACTGGCCTATCTTTGACTTCACCACAGATGGAAACCACTGGCCTATCTTTGACTTCACCACAGATGGAAACCACTGGCCTATCTTTGACTTCACCACAGATGGAAACCACTGGCCTATCTTTGACGTCACCACAGATGGAAACCACTGGCCTATCTTTGACGTCACCACAGATGGAAACCACTGGCCTATCTTTGACGTCACCACAGATGGAAACCACTGGCCTATCTTTGACGTCACCACAGATGGAAACCACTGGCCTATCTTTGACGTCACCACAGATGGAAACCACTGGCCTATCTTTGACGTCACCACAGATGGAAACCACTGGCCTATCTTTGACGTCACCACAGATGGAAACCACTGGTCTATCTTTGACGTCACCACAGATGGAAACCACTGGCCTATCTTTGACTTCACCACAGGTGGAAACCACTGGCCTATCTTTGACGTCACCACAGATGGAAACCACTGGCCTATCTTTGACTTCACCACAGATGGAAACCACTGGCCTATCTTTGACGTCACCACAGATGGAAACCACTGGCCTATCTTTGACGTCACCACAGATGGAAACCACTGGCCTATCTTTGACTTCACCACAGATGGAAACCACTGGCCTATCTTTGACGTCACCACAGATGGAAACCACTGGCCTATCTTTGACTTCACCACAGATGGAAACCACTGGCCTATCTTTGACGTCACCACAGATGGAAACCACTGGCCTATCTTTGACGTCACCACAGATGGAAACCACTGGCCTATCTTTGACGTCACCACAGATGGAAACCACTGGCCTATCTTTGACGTCACCACAGATGGAAACCACTGGCCTATCTTTGACGTCACCACAGATGGAAACCACTGGCCTATCTTTGACTTCACCACAGATGGAAACCACTGGCCTGTCTTTGACGTCACCACAGATGGAAACCACTGGCCTATCTTTGACGTCACCACAGATGGAAACCACTGGCCTATCTTTGACTTCACCACAGATGGAAACCACTGGTCGATCTTTGACGTCACCACAGATGGAAACCACTGGCCTATCTTTGACGTCACCACAGAGGGAAACCACTGGCCTATCTTTGACTACACCACAGATGGAAACCACTGGCCTATCTTTGACTACACCACAGATGGAAACCACTGGCCTATCTTTGACGTCACCACAGAGGGAAACCACTGGCCTATCTTTGACTACACCACAGATGGAAACCACTGGCCTATCTTTGACTTCACCACAGATGGAAACCACTGGCCTGTCTTTGACGTCACCACAGATGGAAACCACTGGCCTATCTTTGACGTCACCACAGATGGAAACCACTGGCCTATCTTTGACTTCACCACAGATGGAAACCACTGGTCGATCTTTGACGTCACCACAGATGGAAACCACTGGCCTATCTTTGACGTCACCACAGAGGGAAACCACTGGCCTATCTTTGACTACACCACAGATGGAAACCACTGGCCTATCTTTGACGTCACCACAGATGGAAACCACTGGCCTATCTTTGACTTCACCACAGATGGAAACCACTGGCCTATCTTTGACGTCACCACAGATGGAAACCACTGGCCTATCTTTGACGTCACCACAGATGGAAACCACTGGCCTATCTTTGACTTCACCACAGATGGAAACCACTGGCCTATCTTTGACTTCACCACAGATGGAAACCACTGGCCTATCTTTGACTTCACCACAGATGGAAACCACTGGCCTATCTTTGACGTCACCACAGATGGAAACCACTGGCCTATCTTTGACTTCACCATCTATTGTTATCTCCGGAGTTTTGGCATCTTCCATAAATTGCGGCCATGAATCCGCCACAGAAACAGTTAGAAAGGGTCTCCCGAGTGGCGCAGCGGTCTAAGGCACTGCATCGCAGTGCTGAAGGCGTCACTCGTAGTTTCAACAGTAGGATGAACAGGGCTCGTAGTTTCAACAGTAGGATGAACAGGGCTAGTAGTTTCAACAGTAGGATGAACAGGGTTAATAGTTTAAGCAGTAGGATGAACAGGGTTGATAGTTTCAACAGTAGGGTGAACAGGGCTCGTAGTTTCAACAGTAGGATGAACAGGGCTAGTAGTTTCAACAGTAGGATGAACAGGGTTAATAGTTTAAGCAGTAGGATGAACAGGGTTGATAGTTTCAACAGTAGGATGAACAGGGCTCGTAGTTTCAACAGTAGGATGAACAGGGCTCGTAGTTTCAACAGTAGGATGAACAGGGCTCGTAGTTTCAACAGTAGGATGAACAGGGCTCGTGGTTTCAACAGTAGGATGAACAGGGCTCGTAGTTTCAACAGAAGGATGAACAGGGCTCGTAGTTTCAACAGTAGGATGAACAGGGCTCGTAGTTTCAACAGTAGGATGAACAGGGCTCGTAGTTTCAACAGTAGGATGAACAGGGCTCTTAGTTTCAACAGTAGGATGAACAGGGCTCGTAGTTTCAACAGTAGGATGAACAGGGCTCGTAGTTTCAACAGTAGGATGAACAGGGCTCGTAGTTTCAACAGTAGGATGAACAGGGCTCGTGGTTTCAACAGTAGGATGAACAGGGCTCGTAGTTTCAACAGTAGGATGAACAGGGCTTGTAGTTTAAACAGTAGGATGAACAGGTTAATAGTTTCAACAGTAGGATGAACAGGGCTCGTAGTTTCAACAGTAGGATGAACAGGGTTGATAGTTTAAACAGTAGGATGAACAGGGCTCGTAGTTTCAACAGTAGGATGAACAGGGCTCGTAGTTTCAACCGTAGGATGAACAGGGCTAATAGTTTAAACAGTAGGATGAACAGGGCTCGTAGTTTCAACAGTAGGATGAACAGGGCTCGTAGTTTCAACAGTAGGATGAACAGGGCTCGTAGTTTCAACAGTAGGATGAACAGGGTTGATAGTTTAAACAGTAGGATGAACAGGACTCATAGTTTCAACAGTAGGATGAACAGGGTTAATAGTTTAAACAGTAGGATGAACAGGGCTCGTAGTTTCAACAGTAGGATGAACAGGGCTCGTGGTTTCAACAGTAGGATGAACAGGGCTCGTAGTTTCAACAGTAGGATGAACAGGGCTCGTAGTTTCAACAGTAGGATGAACAGGGCTCGTAGTTTCAACAGTAGGATGAACAGGGCTCGTAGTTTCAACAGTAGGATGAACAGGGCTCTTAGTTTCAACAGTAGGATGAACAGGGCTCGTAGTTTCAACAGTAGGATGAACAGGGCTCTTAGTTTCAACAGTAGGATGAACAGGGCTCGTAGTTTCAACAGTAGGATGAACAGGGCTCGTAGTTTCAACAGTAGGATGAACAGGGCTCGTAGTTTCAACAGTAGGATGAACAGGGCTCGTAGTTTAAACAGTAGGATGAACAGGGCTCGTGGTTTCAACAGTAGGATGAACAGGGCTCGTGGTTTCAACAGTAGGATGAACAGGGCTCATAGTTTCAACAGTAGGATGAACAGGGCTCGTAGTTTCAACAGTAGGATGAACAGGGCTCGTAGTTTCAACAGTAGGATGAACGGGGCTCGTAGTTTCAACAGTAGGATGAACGGGGCTCGTCGTTTCAACAGTAGAATGAACAGGGCTCGTGGTTTCAACAGTAGGATGAACAGGGCTCGTGGTTTCAACAGTAGGATGAACAGGGCTCGTAGTTTCAACAGTAGGATGAACAGGGCTAGTAGTTTCAACAGTAGGATGAACAGGGCTAATAGTTTCAACAGTAGGATGAACAGGGCTCGTAGTTTCAACAGTAGGATGAACGGGGCTCGTAGTTTCAACAGTAGGATGAACAGGGCTCGTGGTTTCAACAGTAGGATGAACAGGGCTCGTAGTTTAAACAGTAGGATGAACAGGGCTCGTCGTTTCAACAGTAGGATGAACAGGATTAATAGTTTAAACAGTAGGATGAACAGGGCTCGTAATTTCAACAGTAGGATGAACAGGGCTCGTAGTTTCAACAGTAGGATGAACAGGGCTCGTAGTTTAAACAGTAGGATGAACAGGGTTAATAGTTTCAACAGTAGGATGAACAGGGCTCGTAGTTTCAACAGTAGGATGAACAGGGTTGATAGTTTAAACAGTAGGATGAACAGGGCTCGTAGTTTCAACAGTAGGATGAACAGGGCTCGTAGTTTCAAAAGTAGGATGAACAGGGCTAATAGTTTAAACAGTAGGATGAACAGGGCTCGTAGTTTCAACAGTAGGATGAACAGGGCTCGTAGTTTCAACAGTAGGATGAACAGGTCTCGTAGTTTCAACAGTAGGATGAACAGGGTTGATAGTTTAAACAGTAGGATGAACAGGACTCGTAGTTTCAACAGTAGGATGAACAGGGTTAATAGTTTAAACAGTAGGATGAACAGGGCTCGTAGTTTCAACAGTAGGATGAACAGGGCTCGTAGTTTCAACAGTAGGATGAACAGGGCTCGTAGTTTCAACAGTAGGAAGAACAGGGCTCGTAGTTTAAACAGTAGGATGAACAGGGTTAATAGTTTCAACAGTAGGATGAACAGGGCTCGTGGTTTCAACAGTAGGATGAACAGGGCTCGTAGTTTCAACAGTAGGATGAACAGGGCTCGTAGTTTCAACAGTAGGATGAACAGGGCTCGTAGTTTCAACAGTAGGATGAACAGGGCTCGTAGTTTCAACAGTAGGATGAACAGGACTCGTAGTTTCAACAGTAGGATGAACAGGGTTAATAGTTTCAACAGTAGGATGAACAGGGTTGATAGTTTAAACAGTAGGATGAACAGGGCTCGTAGTTTCAACAGTAGGATGAACAGGGCTCGTAGTTTCAACAGTAGGATGAACAGGGCTCGTGGTTTCAACAGTAGGATGAACAGGACTCGTAGTTTCAACAGTAGGATGAACAGGGCTCGTAGTTTCAACAGTAGGATGAACAGGGTTGATAGTTTAAACAGTAGGATGAACAGGACTCGTAGTTTCAACAGTAGGATGAACAGGGTTAATAGTTTAAACAGTAGGATGAACAGGGCTCGTAGTTTCAACAGTAGGATGAACAGGGCTCGTGGTTTCAACAGTAGGATGAACAGGGCTCGTAGTTTCAACAGTAGGATGAACAGGGCTCGTAGTTTCAACAGTAGGATGAACAGGGCTCGTGGTTTCAACAGTAGGATGAACAGGACTCGTAGTTTCAACAGTAGGATGAACAGGGTTAATAGTTTAAACAGTAGGATGAACAGGGCTCGTGGTTTCAACAGTAGGATGAACAGGGCTCGTAGTTTCAACAGTAGGATGAACAGGGCTCGTAGTTTAAACAGTAGGATGAACAGGGTTAATAGTTTCAACAGTAGGATGAACAGGGCTCGTAGTTTCAACAGTAGGATGAACAGGGTTGATAGTTTAAACAGTAGGATGAACAGGGCTCGTAGTTTCAACAGTAGGATGAACAGGGCTCGTAGTTTCAACCGTAGGATGAACAGGGCTAATAGTTTAAACAGTAGGATGAACAGGGCTCGTAGTTTCAACAGTAGGATGAACAGGGCTCGTAGTTTCAACAGTAGGATGAACAGGGCTCGTAGTTTCAACAGTAGGATGAACAGGGTTGATAGTTTAAACAGTAGGATGAACAGGACTCGTAGTTTCAACAGTAGGATGAACAGGGTTAATAGTTTAAACAGTAGGATGAACAGGGCTCGTAGTTTCAACAGTAGGATGAACAGGGCTCGTGGTTTCAACAGTAGGATGAACAGGGCTCGTAGTTTCAACAGTAGGATGAACAGGGCTCGTAGTTTCAACAGTAGGATGAACAGGGCTCGTAGTTTCAACAGTAGGATGAACAGGGCTCGTAGTTTCAACAGTAGGATGAACAGGGCTCTTAGTTTCAACAGTAGGATGAACAGGGCTCGTAGTTTCAACAGTAGGATGAACAGGGCTCGTAGTTTCAACAGTAGGATGAACAGGGCTCGTAGTTTCAACAGTAGGATGAACAGGGCTCGTAGTTTCAACAGTAGGATGAACAGGGCTCGTGGTTTCAACAGTAGGATGAACAGGGCTCGTGGTTTCAACAGTAGGATGAACAGGGCTCATAGTTTCAACAGTAGGATGAACAGGGCTCGTAGTTTCAACAGTAGGATGAACAGGGCTCGTAGTTTCAACAGTAGGATGAACGGGGCTCGTAGTTTCAACAGTAGGATGAACGGGGCTCGTCGTTTCAACAGTAGAATGAACAGGGCTCGTGGTTTCAACAGTAGGATGAACAGGGCTCGTGGTTTCAACAGTAGGATGAACAGGGCTCGTAGTTTCAACAGTAGGATGAACAGGGCTAGTAGTTTCAACAGTAGGATGAACAGGGCTAATAGTTTCAACAGTAGGATGAACAGGGCTCGTAGTTTCAACAGTAGGATGAACAGGGCTCGTAGTTTCAACAGTAGGATGAACAGGGTTAATAGTTTAAACAGTAGGATGAACAGGGCTCGTGGTTTCAACAGTAGGATGAACAGGGCTCGTAGTTTCAATAGTAGGATGAACAGGGCTCGTAGTTTAAACAGTAGGATGAACAGGGTTAATAGTTTCAACAGTAGGATGAACAGGGCTCGTAGTTTCAACAGTAGGATGAACAGGGCTCGTGGTTTCAACAGTAGGATGAACAGGACTCGTAGTTTCAACAGTAGGATGAACAGGGCTCGTAGTTTAAACAGTAGGATGAACAGGGTTAATAGTTTCAACAGTAGGATGAACAGGGCTCGTAGTTTCAACAGTAGGATGAACAGGGTTGATAGTTTAAACAGTAGGATGAACAGGGCTCGTAGTTTCAACAGTAGGATGAACAGGGCTCGTAGTTTCAACAGTAGGATGAACAGGGCTAATAGTTTAAACAGTAGGATGAACAGGGCTCGTAGTTTCAACAGTAGGATGAACAGGACTCATAGTTTCAACAGTAGGATGAACAGGGTTAATAGTTTAAACAGTAGGATGAACAGGGCTCGTAGTTTCAACAGTAGGATGAACAGGGCTCGTAGTTTCAACAGTAGGATGAACAGGGCTCGTAGTTTCAACAGTAGGATCAACAGGGCTCGTAGTTTCAACAGTAGGATGAACAGGGTTAATAGTTTCAACAGTAGGATGAACAGGGCTCGTGGTTTCAACAGTAGGATGAACAGGGCTCGTAGTTTCAACAGTAGGATGAACAGGGCTCGTAGTTTCAACAGTAGGATGAACAGGGCTCGTAGTTTCAACAGTAGGATGAACAGGGCTCGTAGTTTCAACAGTAGGATGAACAGGGTTAATAGTTTAAACAGTAGGATGAACAGGGCTCGTGGTTTCAACAGTAGGATGAACAGGGCTCGTAGTTTCAATAGTAGGATGAACAGGGCTCGTAGTTTAAACAGTAGGATGAACAGGGTTAATAGTTTCAACAGTAGGATGAACAGGGCTCGTAGTTTCAACAGTAGGATGAACAGGGTTGATAGTTTAAACAGTAGGATGAACAGGGCTCGTAGTTTCAACAGTAGGATGAACAGGGCTCGTAGTTTCAACAGTAGGATGAACAGGGCTAATAGTTTAAACAGTAGGATGAACAGGGCTCGTAGTTTCAACAGTAGGATGAACAGGGCTCGTAGTTTCAACAGTAGGATGAACAGGGCTCGTAGTTTCAACAGTAGGATGAACAGGGTTGATAGTTTAAACAGTAGGATGAACAGGACTCGTAGTTTCAACAGTAGGATGAACAGGGTTAATAGTTTAAACAGTAGGATGAACAGGGCTCGTAGTTTCAACAGTAGGATGAACAGGGCTCGTAGTTTCAACAGTAGGATGAACAGGGCTCGTAGTTTCAACAGTAGGATGAACAGGGCTCGTAGTTTAAACAGTAGGATGAACAGGGTTAATAGTTTCAACAGTAGGATGAACAGGGCTCGTGGTTTCAACAGTAGGATGAACAGGGCTCGTGGTTTCAACAGTAGGATGAACAGGGCTCGTAGGTTCAACAGTAGGATGAACAGGGCTCGTAGTTTCAACAGTAGGATGAACAGGGCTCGTAGTTTCAACAGTAGGATGAACAGGGCTCGTAGTTTCAACAGTAGGATGAACAGGGCTCGTAGTTTCAACAGTAGGATGAACAGGGCTCGTAGTTTCAACAGTAGGATGAACAGGGCTCGTAGTTTAAACAGTAGGATGAACAGGGCTCGTGGTTTCAACAGTAGGATGAACAGGGCTCGTGGTTTCAACAGTAGGATGAACAGGGCTCGTAGTTTCAACAGTAGGATGAACAGGGCTCATAGTTTCAACAGTAAGATGAACAGGGCTCGTAGTTTCAACAGTAGGATGAACAGGGCTCGTAGTTTCAACAGTAGGATGAACAGGGCTCGTCGTTTCAACAGTAGAATGAACAGGGCTCGTGGTTTCAACAGTAGGATGAACAGGGCTCGTGGTTTCAACAGTAGGATGAACAGGGCTCGTAGTTTCAACAGTAGGATGAACAGGGCTAGTAGTTTCAACAGTAGGATGAACAGGGCTAATAGTTTCAACAGTAGGATGAACAGGGCTCGTAGTTTCAACAGTAGGATGAACGGGGCTCGTAGTTTCAACAGTAGGATGAACAGGGCTCGTGGTTTCAACAGTAGGATGAACAGGGCTCGTAGTTTAAACAGTAGGATGAACAGGGCTCGTCGTTTCAACAGTAGGATGAACAGGATTAATAGTTTAAACAGTAGGATGAACAGGGCTCGTAGTTTCAACAATAGGATGAACAGGGCTCATAGTTTCAACAGTAGGATGAACAGGGCTCGTAGTTTAAACAGTAGGATGAACAGGGTTAATAGTTTCAACAGTAGGATGAACAGGGCTCGTAGTTTAAACAGTAGGATGAACAGGGTTAATAGTTTCAACAGTAGGATGAACAGGGCTCGTGGTTTCAACAGTAGGATGAACAGGGCTAGTAGTTTCAACAGTAGGATGAACAGGGCTCGTAGTTTCAACAGTAGGATGAACAGGGCTCGTAGTTTCAACAGTAGGATGAACAGGGCTCGTAGTTTCAACAGTAGGATGAACAGGGCTCGTAGTTTCAACAGTAGGATGAACAGGGCTCGTAGTTTCAACAGTAGGATGAACAGGGCTCGTAGTTTCAACAGTAGGATGAACAGGGCTCGTAGTTTCAACAGTAGGATGAACAGGGCTCGTAGTTTCAACAGTAGGATGAACAGGGCTCGTAGTTTCAACAGTAGGATGAACAGGGTTATTAGTTTAAACAGTAGGATGAACAGGGTTAATAGTTTCAACAGTAGGATGAACAGGGCTCGTAGTTTCAACAGTAGGATGAACAGGGCTCGTAGTTTCAACAGTAGGATGAACAGGGCTCGTAGTTTCAACAGTAGGATGAACAGGGCTCGTAGTTTCAACAGTAGGATGAACAGGGCTCGTGGTTTAAACAGTAGGATGAACAGGGTTAATAGTTTCAACAGTAGGATGAACAGGGCTCGTGGTTTCAACAGTAGGATGAACAGGGCTCGTAGTTTCAACAGTAGGATGAACAGGGCTCGTAGTTTCAACAGTAGGATGAACAGGGCTCGTAGTTTCAACAGTAGGATGAACAGGGCTCGTAGTTTCAACAGTAGGATGAACAGGGCTCGTAGTTTCAACAGTAGGATGAACAGGGCTCGTAGTTTCAACAGTAGGATGAACAGGGCTCGTAGTTTCAACAGTAGGATGAACAGGGCTCGTAGTTTAAACAGTAGGATGAACAGGGCTCGTAGTTTCAACAGTAGGATGAACAGGGCTCGTAGTTTCAACAGTAGGATGAACAGGGCTCGTAGTTTCAACAGTAGGATGAACAGGGCTCGTAGTTTCAACAGTAGGATGAACAGGGCTCGTAGTTTCAACAGTAGGATGAACAGGGCTCGTAGTTTAAACAGTAGGATGAACAGGATTAATAGTTTCAACAGTAGGATGAACAGGGCTCGTGGTTTCAACAGTAGGATGAACAGGGCTCGTAGTTTCAACAGTAGGATGAACAGGGCTCGTAGTTTCAACAGTAGGATGAACAGGGCTCGTAGTTTCAACAGTAGGATGAACAGGGCAAGTAGTTTCAACAGTAGGATGAACAGGGTTATTAGTTTAAACAGTAGGATGAACAGGGTTATTAGTTTCAACAGTAGGATGAACAGGGCTCGTGGTTTAAACAGTAGGATGAACAGGGTTAATAGTTTCAACAGTAGGATGAACAGGGCTCGTGGTTTCAACAGTAGGATGAACAGGGCTCGTAGTTTCAACAGTAGGATGAACAGGGCTCGTAGTTTCAACAGTAGGATGAACAGGGCTCGTAGTTTCAACAGTAGGATGAACAGGGCTCGTAGTTTCAACAGTAGGATGAACAGGGCTCGTAGTTTCAACAGTAGGATGAACAGGGCTCGTAGTTTCAACAGTAGGATGAACAGGGCTCGTAGTTTAAACAGTAGGATGAACAGGGCTCGTAGTTTCAATTGTAGGATGAACAGGGCTCGTAGTTTCAACAGTAGGATGAACAGGGCTCGTAGTTTAAACAGTAGGATGAACAGAGTTGATAGTTTAAGCAGTAGGATGAACAGGGCTCGTAGTTTCAACAGTAGGATGAACAGGGCTAATAGTTTCAACAGTATGATGAACATGGCTCGTCGTTTCAACAGTAGGATTAACAGGGCTCGTCGTTGTTTTTAAACAGTAGGATGAACAGGACTCGTCGTTGTTTTTAAACAGTAGGATGTCCTGATCTACTGTGTCGAATGCCATTTGAAGATCTAGCATTACCATTCCACAGAACCTCCCTGACCCACCTCCATATGTCTACGTGGTCCGTTAGCCTGATCTACTGTGTCGAATGCCATTTGAAGATCTAGCATTACCATTCCACAGAACCTCCCTGACCCACCTCCATATGTCTACGTGGTCCGTTAGCCTGATCTACTGTGTCGAATGCCATTTGAAGATCTAGCATTACCATTCCACAGAACCTCCCTGACCCACCTCCATATGTCTACGTGGTCCGTTAGGTAGTGTAAGCAGAATGCCCTGGTGGGGGCTCAACCTGCTCATGGGCAGTGGACCACAAACCCGTGTTGGACTCATAACAGAATTTAATGGGGATATAACTGTATAGCTCCTGGTGAGTACTGAGAAATAAGGAGAAGCATTGAGGTTTAGGCCCCTGATAGTCTATCGTCCTGGGTGTTTTTTTGTACATCAAGCTGCCTCCCGCTACTGAAACAGGAGATAAGACTCCTGCCCTGTGGGCCGCTTTGGTTCAGACAAGGCTACTTGCATAGAAGTGTGGAGGATCATCTCAGAATGTGTGTTTTTTCTCCCGTCTGCTAGGTGTGGTGTCCGATGTCTCCAGAGTTCTACCGGGAGTACGTGGCGATCAAGACTAAGAGACGTATCCTCCTCTACACCATGAACCCCAACAAGTTCAGAGCCTGTCAGTTCCTCATCAAGTTCCACGAGAGACGGAACGACAAGATCATGGTGTTCGCTGACAACGTCTTCGCTCTGAAGGAGTACGCCATCCGCCTCAACAAGTAGGTGGAGAGACGCGCACACACGCACGCACGCACGCACGCACGCACGCACACACACACACACACAGCCATCTGCCTCGACAGGTAGGTAGAGAGAAGGACACACACAAGTGCATCGACAACATCGTCCCCACAGTGACCGTACTTGCAGTGCATTCGGAAAGTATTCATACCCTTTTTCCACATTTTTGTTACGTTACAGCCTTATTCTAAAATGGATTAAATAAATACAAATTCTCATCAATCTGCACACAATACCCCCTAATGACCCAATACCCCATAATGACCCAATACCCCATAATGACCCAATACCCCATAATGACCCAATACCCCATAATGACCCAATACCCCATAATGACCCAATACCCCATAATGACCCAATACCCCATAATGACCCAATACCCCATAATGACCCAATACCCCATAATGACCCAATACCCCATAATGACCCAATACCCCATAATGACCCAATACCCCATAATGACCCAATACCCCATAATGACCCAATACCCCATAATGACAAAGTGAAAACAGGTTTTTAGTTTAAAGTGGTGCGTGCATATGTATTATACCCCCTTTGCTATGAAGCAGCTAAATAAGATCTGGTGCAACCAATTACCTTCAGAAGTCACATAATTCGTTAAATTAAGTCCACCTGTGTGCAATCTAAGCGTCACATGATCTCAGTATATATACACCTGTTCTGAAAGGCCCCAGAGTCTGCAACACCACTAAGCAAGGGGCACCACCAAGCAAGCGGCACCATGAAGACCAAGGAGCTCTCCAAACAGGTCAGGGACAAAGTTGTGGAGAAGTACAGATCTGGGTTGGGTTATAAAAAAATATCAGAAACTTTGAACATCCCACGGAGCAACATTAAATCTATTATTTTAAAAAATGAAAGAATATGGCACCACAACAAACCTGCCAAGAGAGGGCCGCCCACCAAAACTCACGGACCAGGCAAGGAGGGCATGAATCAGAGAGGCAACAAAGAGACCAAAGATAACCCTGAAGGAGCTGCAAAGCTCCACAGCGGAGATTGGAGTATCTGTCCATAGGACCACTTTAAGCCGTACACTCCACAGAACTGGGCTTTCAGAGGAGTGGCCAGAAAAAAGCAATTGCTTAAAAGGCATGTGGGAAACTCCCCAAATATATGGAAGAAGGTACTCTGGTCAGATGAGACTAAAATTGAGCTTTTTGGCCATCCAAGTAAAACGCTATGTCTGGCACAAAACCAAACACCTCTCATCACCCCAAGAACACCATCCCCACAGTGAAGCATGGTGGTGGCAGCATCATGCTGCGGGGATGTTTTTCATCGGCAGGGACTGGGAAACTGGTCAGATTTGAAGGAATGATGGATGGTGCTAAATACAGGGAAATTCTTGAGGGGAAACCTGTTTCAGTCTTCCAGAGATTTGAGACTGGGACGGAGGTTCACCTTCCAGCAGGACAATGACCCTAAGCATACTGCTAAAGCAACACTCAAGTAGTTTAAGGGGAAATATTTAAATGTCTTGGAATGGCCTAGTGAAAGCCCAGACCTCAATCCAATTGAGAATCTGTGGTATGACTTAAAGATTGCTGTACACCAGCGGAACCCATCCAACTTGAAGGAGCTGGAGTAGTTTTGCCTTGAAGAATGGGCAAAAATCCCAGTGGCTAGATGTGCCAAGCTTATAGAGACATACCCCAAGAGACTTGCGGCTGTAATTGCTGCAAAAGGTGGCTCTACAAAGTATTGACTTTGGGGGGGGTGAATAGTTATGCACGCTCAAGTTTTCTGTTTTTTTGTCTTATTCCTTGTTTGTTTCGCAAATAAAAAATATTTTTTATCTTCAAAGTGGTAGGCATGTTGTGTAAATCAAATGATACAAACCCCCCCCCAAAATCCATTTTAATTCCAGGTTGTAAGGCAACAGAATAGGAAAAATGCCAAGGGGGGTGAATACTTTCGCAAGTCACTGTACATATCTACCTCAGTGACCTCGTACCCCTGCACATGGACTCCAGGTGCCAGGTGTATACAGCCAAGTTATCATGGACTCAGTACTGGTACCACATGTATACAGCCAAGTTATCATGGACTCAGTACTGGTACCACGTGTATACAGCCAAGTTATCATGGACTCAGTACTGGTACCACGTTTAGACAGCCAAGTTATCATGGACTCAGTACTGGTACCACGTGTAGACAGCCAAGTTATCGTTCCTCACTGTGGATTTATTCCTCCTGTTATTGTTTTTCTATTGTTCTCTCTGCGTTGTTGGAAAAGGACCCGTCAGGAAGCACTTCACTGTTGTCTACGAAGCATGTGACAAATAAAATGTGCTTTGATTTGACACGCAGCCACACACACCTAGGTGGAGAGAAACACGCACGCACGCACACACGCACACACACACACACACACACACAGAGAGATCCGCCTCAACATGTAGTTGGGTGTTTCACAAGTCAAAGTTTCTTGTCAGATATGGAGGAGAGTTGGTGATCGGAAGGGTTTGCTGAGTAATTTGATTGATTGATCTAACGTCTCTCTCCTCTCAGGTCCTATATCTAACGTCTCTCTCCTCTCAGGTCCTATATCTAACGTCTCTCTCAGGTCCTATATCTAACGTCTCTCTCCTCTCAGGTCCTATATCTAACGTCTCTCTCCTCTCAGGTCCTATATCTAACGTCTCTCTCCTCTCAGGTCCTATATCTAACGTCTCTCTCCTCTCAGGTCCTATATCTAACGTCTCTCTCCTCTCAGGTCCTATATCTAACGTCTCTCTCCTCTCAGGTCCTATATCTAACGTCTCTCTCCTCTCAGGTCCTATATCTAACGTCTCTCCTCTCAGGTCCTATATCTAACGTCTCTCTCCTCTCAGGTCCTATATCTAACGTCTCTCTCAGGTCCTATATCTAACGTCTCTCTCCTCTCAGGTCCTATATCTAACGTCTCTCTCCTCTCAGGTCCTATATCTAACGTCTCTCTCCTCTCAGGTCCTATATCTAACGTCTCTCTCCTCTCAGGTCCTATATCTAACGTCTCTCTCAGGTCCTATATCTAACGTCTCTCTCCTCTCAGGTCCTATATCTAACGTCTCTCTCAGGTCCTATATCTAACGTCTCTCTCCTCTCAGGTCCTATATCTAACGTCTCTCTCAGGTCCTATATCTAACGTCTCTCTCATGTCCTATATCTAACGTCTCTCTCCTCTCAGGTCCTATATCTAACGTCTCTCTCAGGTCCTATATCTAATGTCTCTCTCAGGTGCTATATCTAACGTCTCTCTCCTCTCAGGTCCTATATCTAACGTCTCTCTCCTCTCAGGTCCTATATCTAACGTCTCTCTCCTCTCAGGTCCTATATCTAAAGTCTCTCTCCTCTCAGGTCCTATATCTAACGTCTCTCTCCTCTCAGGTCCTATATCTAACGTCTCTCTCAGGTCCTATATCTAACGTCTCTCTCCTCTCAGGTCCTATATCTAACGTCTCTCTCCTCTCAGGTCCTATATCTAACGTCTCTCTCCTCTCAGGTCCTATATCTAACGTCTCTCTCCCCTCAGGTTCTATATCTAACGTCTCTCTCCTCTCAGGTCCTATATCTAACGTCTCTCTCAGGTCCTATATCTAACGTCTCTCTCCTCTCAGGTCCTATATCTAACGTCTCTCTCAGGTCCTATATCTAACGTCTCTCTCCTCTCAGGTCCTATATCTAACGTCTCTCTCAGGTCCTATATCTAACGTCTCTCTCAGGTCCTATATCTAACGTCTCTCTCCTCTCAGGTCCTATATCTAACGTCTCTCTCAGGTCCTATATCTAATGTCTCTCTCAGGTGCTATATCTAACGTCTCTCTCCTCTCAGGTCCTATATCTAACGTCTCTCTCCTCTCAGGTCCTATATCTAACGTCTCTCTCCCCTCAGGTCCTATATCTAACGTCTCTCTCCCCTCAGGTCCTATATCTAACGTCTCTCTCCTCTCAGGTCCTATATCTAACGTCTCTCTCAGGTCCTATATCTAACGTCTCTCTCCTCTCAGGTCCTATATCTAACGTCTCTCTCCTCTCAGGTCCTATATCTAACGTCTCTCTCCCCTCAGGTCCTATATCTAACGTCTCTCTCCTCTCAGGTCCTATATCTAACGTCTCTCCTCTCAGGTCCTATATCTAACGTCTCTCTCAGGTCCTATATCTAACGTCTCTCTCCTCTCAGGTCCTATATCTAACGTCTCTCTCCTCTCAGGTCCTATATCTAACGTCTCTCTCCTCTCAGGTCCTATATCTAACGTCTCTCTCCTCTCAGGTCCTATATCTAACGTCTCTCTCAGGTCCTATATCTAACGTCTCTCTCCTCTCAGGTCCTATATCTAACGTCTCTCTCAGGTCCTATATCTAACGTCTCTCTCAGGTCCTATATCTAACGTCTCTCTCCTCTCAGGTCCTATATCTAACGTCTCTCTCAGGTCCTATATCTAATGTCTCTCTCAGGTGCTATATCTAACGTCTCTCCTCTCAGGTCCTATATCTAACGTCTCTCTCCTCTCAGGTCCTATATCTAACGTCTCTCTCCTCTCAGGTCCTATATCTAACGTCTCTCTCCTCTCAGGTCCTATATCTAACGTCTCTCTCCTCTCAGGTCCTATATCTAACGTCTCTCTCAGGTCCTATATCTAACGTCTCTCTCAGGTCCTATATCTAACGTCTCTCTCCTCTCAGGTCCTATATCTAACGTCTCTCTCCTCTCAGGTCCTATATCTAACGTCTCTCTCCTCTCAGGTCCTATATCTAACGTCTCTCTCCTCTCAGGTCCTATATCTAACGTCTCTCTCCCCTCAGGTCCTATATCTAACGTCTCTCTCCCCTCAGGTCCTATATCTAACGTCTCTCTCCTCTCAGGTCCTATATCTAACGTCTCTCTCAGGTCCTATATCTAACGTCTCTCTCCTCTCAGGTCCTATATCTAACGTCTCTCTCAGGTCCTATATCTAACATCTCTCTCAGGTCCTATATCTAACGTCTCTCTCAGGTCCTATATCTAACGTCTCTCTCCTCTCAGGTCCTATATCTAACGTCTCTCTCCTCTCAGGTCCTATATCTAACGTCTCTCTCCTCTCAGGTCCTATATCTAACGTCTCTCTCCTCTCAGGTCCTATATCTAACGTCTCTCTCCTCTCAGGTCCTATATCTAACGTCTCTCTCCTCTCAGGTCCTATATCTAACGTCTCTCTCCTCTCAGGTCCTATATCTAACGTCTCTCTCAGGTCCTATATCTAACGTCTCTCTCCTCTCAGGTCCTATATCTAACGTCTCTCTCCTCTCAGGTCCTATATCTAACGTCTCTCTCCTCTCAGGTCCTATATCTAACGTCTCTCTCCTCTCAGGTCCTATATCTAACGTCTCTCTCAGGTCCTATATCTAACGTCTCTCTCCTCTCAGGTCCTATATCTAACGTCTCTCTCCTCTCAGGTCCTATATCTAACGTCTCTCTCCTCTCAGGTCCTATATCTAACGTCTCTCTCCTCTCAGGTCCTATATCTAACGTCTCTCTCCTCTCAGGTCCTATATCTAACGTCTCTCTCCCCTCAGGTCCTATATCTAACGTCTCTCTCCCCTCAGGTCCTATATCTAACGTCTCTCTCCTCTCAGGTCCTATATCTAACGTCTCTCTCAGGGCCTATATCTAACGTCTCTCTCCTCTCAGGTCCTATATCTAACGTCTCTCTCAGGTCCTATATCTAACGTCTCTCTCAGGTCCTATATCTAACGTCTCTCTCAGGTCCTATATCTAACGTCTCTCTCAGGTCCTATATCTAACGTCTCTCTCCTCTCAGGTCCTATATCTAACGTCTCTCTCCTCTCAGGTCCTATATCTAACGTCTCTCTCCTCTCAGGTCCTATATCTAACGTCTCTCTCCTCTCAGGTCCTATATCTAACGTCTCTCTCCTCTCAGGTCCTATATCTAACGTCTCTCTCCTCTCAGGTCCTATATCTAACGTCTCTCTCAGGTCCTATATCTAACGTCTCTCTCCTCTCAGGTCCTATATCTAACGTCTCTCTCCTCTCAGGTCCTATATCTAACGTCTCTCTCCTCTCAGGTCCTATATCTAACGTCTCTCTCCTCTCAGGTCCTATATCTAACGTCTCTCTCCTCTCAGGTCCTATATCTAACGTCTCTCTCCCCTCAGGTCCTATATCTAACGTCTCTCTCCTCTCAGGTCCTATATCTAACGTCTCTCTCCTCTCAGGTCCTATATCTAACGTCTCTCTCCTCTCAGGTCCTATATCTAACGTCTCTCTCCTCTCAGGTCCTATATCTAACGTCTCTCTCCTCTCAGGTCCTATATCTAACGTCTCTCTCCTCTCAGGTCCTATATCTAACGTCTCTCTCCTCTCAGGTCCTATATCTAACGTCTCTCTCCTCTCAGGTCCTATATCTAACGTCTCTCTCAGGTCCTATATCTAACGTCTCTCTCCTCTCAGGTCCTATATCTAACGTCTCTCTCCTCTCAGGTCCTATATCTAACGTCTCTCTCAGGTCCTATATCTAACGTCTCTCTCAGGGCCTATATCTAATGTCTCTCTCCTCTCAGGTCCTATATCTAACGTCTCTCTCAGGGCCTATATCTAATGTCTCTCTCCTCTCAGGTCCTATATCTAACGTCTCTCTCAGGTCCTATATCTAACGTCTCTCTCCTCTCAGGTCCTATATCTAACGTCTCTCTCAGGGCCTATATCTAATGTCTCTCTCCTCTCAGGCCCTATATCTATGGCCCCACCTCTCAGGTCCTATATCTAACGTCTCTCTCCTCTCAGGCCCTATATCTAACGTCTCTCTCAGGGCCTATATCTAATGTCTCTCTCCTCTCAGGCCCTATATCTATGGCCCCACCTCTCAGGGAGAGAGAATGCAGATCCTGCAGAACTTCAAACACAACCCCAAGATCAACACCATCTTCATCTCCAAGGTAACCAACTACTCCCCAAACACATCATTTCTCAGAGGTTACCTGGGGTGTATTCTCTCCAAACGGGGAGGGACCTAAGTGAATTTGTCCAATAGAAACTCATTGCAATACGTGTTCCGTTGCGAAACGTTTTTCGCTACAGTTTTTAATGAATGCACCCCCTGTGTTGAGTGGCTCAGGCCGTAGTTTCACATTGTCGTCATACGGTGAAAACCGTGTCACTACAAATTGTGAAATTACGTTATCTGGGTCAGGCCAGTTGAATATAATAATAATAATAATAATAATATGCCATTTAGCAGACGCTTTTATCCAAAGCGACTTACAGTCATGCGTGCATACATTATTTTTTGTGTATGGGTGGTCCCGGGGATCGAACCCACTACCTTGGCGTTACAAGCGCCGTGCTCTACCAGCTGAGCTACAGAGGACCAATATATTTGTAGTAGGGTCTCTTTCCTCTTTAGCTGTGAAGTGAGAGTGAGAGCACCCTCATGCATGCTTGTCCCGGTAACTTCCAAAATAAACACCAACATAAAGTGTGTTAATAGGGCTTTGGGCCACCAGCAGCCAGAACAGCTTCAATGCACCTTGGCATAGATTCTACAAGAGTCTGGAACTCTATTGAAGGGATTCTTCATTTTGAGAAATTCCATCATTTTGGTGTTTTGTTGATGGAAAACACTGTCTCAGGCGCCGCTCCAGAATCTCCCATAAGTGTTAAATTGGGTTGAGATCTTGGTGACTGAGACGGCAAACTTAACATGTGTAACATGTGATAAACGTGAATCCGACCATCACCCCTGGTGAGACAAAACCGCGACTCGTCAGTGAAGAGCACTTTTTGCCAATCCTGTCTGGTCCAGCGACGGTGGGTTTGTGCCCATAGGCGACGTTGTTGCCGGTGATGTCTGGTGAGGACCTGCCTTACAACAGGCCTACAAGCCCTCAGTCCAGCCTCTCTCAGCCTATTGTGGACAGTCTGAGCACTGATGGAGGAATTGTGCGTTCCTGGTGTAACTTGGGCAGTTGTTGTTGCCATCCTGTACCTGTCCCGCAGGTGGGATGTTCGGATGTACTGATCCTGTGCAGGTGTTGTTACACGTGGTCTGCCACTGCGAGGACGATCAGCTGTCCGTCCTGTCTCCCTGCAGCGCTGTCTTAGGCGTCTCACAGTATGGACATTGCAATTTATTGCCCTGGCCATATCAGCAGTCCTCATGCCTCCTTGCAGCATGCCTAAGGCACGTTCACGCAGATGAGCAGGGACCCTGGGTATCTTTCTTTTGGTGTTTTTCAGAGTCAGTAGAAAGGCCTCTTTAGTGTCCTAAGTTTACATAACTGTGACCTTAATTGCCTACCGTCTGTAAGCTGTTAGTGTCTTAACGACCGTTCCACAGGTGCATGTTCATTAATTGTTTACAATGAAGATCTGTGAAGTTATTTGGATTTTTACGAATTATCTTTGAAAGACAGGGTCCTGAAAAAGGGACATTTCTTTTTTTGCTGAGTTTATGTTATATATCGATAACAGTCATTACCTCTTATCAGTCTCATTCTGAACGTTGCATAATCCTTGAACCTGCAAAAACCCTAACCTTATTGATGAATCAGCAATACACAAATTGGCTTAATGATTTATTTACTAACTGTTATGATGAGTTTCTGGTATTGAGAAGATGCAAGAATTTACTTAGACATTCTGTGGAGATTTTATACCAAGTATTTATTGGATCGCGACCTCGTGGGTTCATCTAACAAACGGACATGGCTTTGCCCTTCGTCAGTTGAACTGCCCACACACACAAATCTAACCTCCTTCAATACTCTTGGTTATCCTTCCTTTCACATACATCTGGCAACCATCATGGGCACTCCCTTTCTCTGTTGTTATTGCCCTTTGCCCCAGGTCATTATATCCTGTCCATCAATCATGCTATCTTAAACATCAGTAATCTCCTTTGACATAAGGAATGTAGACTTTCTGGCACCAAACCTAATTATCGAATAACTCTTTCCTGGTCCCCACGATACTATGACATGACATCATTACACCATAAAAAACATCATATCACTAACTAACTAAATAATAATACAATACAAGTTATTGATTACTAACGTAAATACAATGAAAACAGGTCCCTAGTGGACTGGACTAACAATAGCATGAATGCTTGGGTAGAAGGAGGGTCAGAGTGGAAAGGGAGAGACAGAGATTCAAACTATCGTGGTTACTTTGGAAACTATGCTACATGGAAATACAAACGCTTAAAACCCCCACTAAACGCTCATTCGGATTAGAAATGCAACATGTATTTACGTGTAGCTGTCCTCGATAGTCGAGTTGATGATGTAGGACTCTAGGTTTGCCCACCAGAGATCCCAATGTCCTCGGTAGAGTTTCTGGTCGTAGCGGTGGTTAGAATGGATACTTCAGATGTACCAGCGGTTGTCTGAGAGGGATTGTCCTCTCCTCTCTCGTGTCTTTTTAGTGAAAGTTCTCTAGACGACTATACATGCCAGCTGCAGACTGAGATGATAAGGTCTAGTGCAGTGTCTTCTTCTTCACCTCGTGTAGAGGTTGAGAGTTTCAGAGTTTTCTCCATTTCAAACGTGTGGACTAACGTCTCACGTCTTTCTGGTCTTTCTGGTCTAACCATTTTGTAACGTGTAGCTTCAGTTTCACGCTTCTTGATCTTGTAGAAATTCAACCATTTGCAACATTCCGGCTTATACCGTAGTACGCTTGGTCTTCCTTTTGTTAACGGAGTTGTAGTTTTTAAACCATTTTGTAACGTTTGGCTCACGCTTCACGTCTGCTGGTCTTGTAGAGTGGCAACCATTTTAAGCCGTGGCGCTTCCTGGTCTTGTAGAGTGGCAACCATTTTAAGCCGTGGGGCTTCCTGGTCTTGTAGAGTGGCAACCATTTTAAGCCGTGGGGCTTCCTGGTCTGGTAGAGTGGCAACCATTTTAAGCCGTGGGGCTTCCTGGTCTGGTAGAAATTCAACCATTTGCAATGTTTAGCTCACGCTTCACTTCTGCTGGTCTAATGTTAAAATGTTTTTTCAAGGCTTTTTATGCCCTCTGGGTAAAAAGGGGCGTCCCATCATGTTTGTGCTCATCTGGGCGTTGGCCACTGACTGAGAACAAATCAATATGGAAAACAATCATCTCATCTAGAACAATCAGAATCATCTAGAATGATAAAATCACATTGTTATCTTCACTAAAGTATTATTATACTTAATCATTTGTTTTATACAACAATTAGATGCAAACCTCATAACTGGGAAGTGTAGCCCCCCCCCCCCCCAGAGATACTGTTATGTTCCACCGTCTTTAATGACAACATAGTAATGGATTTGACATGATTGTTCTTTAAGTCCCCGCCGACCATTTCCCACATTCTTTTTTTAAGTAGGAATATTGTTCCATTATCCGCTTTTGGATGTTGGAGTCTTGGCGGGAAGACTTCCTTTGTTAACAAAAGGGGTCCTTTCTCCAGATACTTTGTGGCAAGGAAGAGAAAGTCTGCGCGGTATTTTTACGACCGGTCATAAAACTGGCCCCCAGGAGAGGGGGTGTTCAAACCTTTTCCTAGCCGGCATTAGAGCAGGAGAGAAGGGGTTTCCCAACCCTCTGCTCAGGGACCACCACACGTGGTCCTCTGTAGCTCAGCTGGTAGAGCACGGCGCTTGTAACGCCAAGGTAGTGGGTTCGATCCCCCGGGGACCACCCCATACACAAAAATGTATGCACGCATGACTGTAAGTCGCTTTGGATAAAAGCGTCTGCTAAATGGCATATTATATTATATTATATTATTTATGTTTGATCGTCAACCCATGAGGGCAAGTCATGACAGGGGACATAGCCATGGTAGCCAAAATAATGACCTGGCTAGCATTTGTATACTTGACCCTAAGCATGATGGGATGTTAATTGCTCAATTAACTCCGGAATCACACCTGTGTGGAAGCACCTGCTTTCAATATACGTTATATCCCTCATTTACTCAATAGTTTCCATTGTTTTGGCAGTTACCTGTATTCATTCACACTCACACTATCACTCACACTATCACTCACACTATCACTCACACTATCACTCACACTATCACTCACATTATCACTCACACTATCACTCACATTATCACTCACATTATCACTCACATCATCACTCACATCATCACTCACATCATCACTCACATCATCACTCACATCATCACTCACATCATCACTCACATTATCACTCACAAACACACTCTCTCTCTGTCTCTCTGTCTCTCTGTCTCTCTGTCTCTCTCTCTCTCTCTCTCTCTGTGTGTCTCTCTGTCTCTCTCTCTCCCTCTCTGTGTGTGTCTCTCTCTCTCTCTCTCTCTCTCTCTCTCTCTCTCTGTCTCTGTCTCTCTCTCTCTCTCTCTCTCTTCTCTCTCTCTCTCTCTCTCTCTCTCTCTCTCTCTCTCTCTCTCTCTCTCTCTCTCTCTCTCTCTCTCTCTCTCTCTCTCTCTCTTCTCTCTCTTCTCTCTCTTCTCTCTCTCTTCTCTCTCTTCTCTCTCTTCTCTCTCTTCTCTCTCTTCTCTCTTCTCTCTCTCCATTGTTGCCAGGTGGGTGACACATCCTTTGACCTGCCAGAGGCTAATGTTCTAATCCAGATCTCCTCTCACGGGGGATCTCGCAGACAGGAGGCTCAGAGGCTTGGCAGGGTGCTGCGAGCCAAGAAAGGTGTGTGTGTGTGTGTGTGTGTGTGTGTGTAACTATCACTTGTACGTATTGTGTGGTCAAATGCCATCATTGATTTGACTGTGAGATTGAAATGGACCTTTCACTGATAGTCTTTTCCTGTTTCCCCTTTCCACACACACACACCTCCACACACACACACACCTCCACACACACACCCACACACACACACACCTCCACACACACACCTACACACACACACACACACACACCTCCACACACACACACACACACACACACACACACACACACACACCCTCCACACACCTCCACACACACACCTACACACACACACACACCACACCCACCCACACACACACACACACACCACACACACCTCCACACACACACACACACACACACACACACACACACACACACACACCTCCACACACCTCCACACACACCTACACACACACACACACACCCACACCCACACACACACACACACACACACACACCTCCACACACCACACACACACACACACACCACACACACACCTCCACACACCTCCACACACCTCCACACACACACCTCCACACACACACCTCCACACACACACACACACACACACACACACACACACACACACACACACACACACACACACACACACACACACCTCCACACACACACACACACACACACACACACACACACACACCTCCACACACACACACACACACACACCACACACACCTCCACACACACACACACACACACACACACCTCCACACACACACACACACACACACACACACACACCTCCACACACACACACACCTCCACACACACACACACACACACACACACACACACACACACACCTCCACACACCTCCACACCTCCACACACACTCACAGGTATGGTAGCGGAGGAGTACAATGCCTACTTCTACTCGTTGGTGTCACAAGATACCCAGGAGATGGCCTACAGCACCAAGAGACAGAGGTTCCTGGTGGACCAGGGCTACAGCTTCAAGGTCAGTTACAGTACAATACTAACCCAAACAGAGACCGAGGTTCCTGGTGGACCAGGGCTACAGCTTCAAGGTCAGTTACAGTACAATACTAACCCAAACAGAGACCGAGGTTCCTGGTGGACCAGGGCTACAGCTTCAAGGTCAGTTACAGTACAATACTAACCCAAACAGAGACAGAGGTTCCTGGTGGACCAGGGCTACAGCTTCAAGGTCAGTTACAGTACAATACTAACCCAAACAGAGACAGAGGTTCCTGGTGGACCAGGGCTACAGCTTCAAGGTCAGTTACAATACAATACTAACCCAAACAGAGACAGAGGTTCCTGGTGGACCAGGGCTACAGCTTCAAGGTCAGTTACAATACAATACTAACCCAAACAGAGACAGAGGTTCCTGGTGGACCAGGGCTACAGCTTCAAGGTCAGTTACAGTACAAATGCAATCAAGTATTTTAGTTTTTAAAATGAAATAACAAAGGGAGCTTTTGAATAATGAGCCTGAACAATAAATAAACCGCAATTCACGAATGCATCCAACTGTTTTTAGTCTGCTGTAATAAAGGCGGCTTTATATATATTATTATTATTATTATTATTTTCGTTAGAACAATCTCTCTGTTACACTTATTTGTTTAGTTTTGTTTACCCTATTTCCAAATGGTCAGAAAAAATTATATTGTAATCTAACAGCAACTGTTTGGCACACATGATACTCTCGCTCCTATACCCTCCTTTTTATTGATCTCTTTCCACCACTGAGTCAAATGTCTTCCACAGATCTGACTTCCCCTTTCCCCTCCTGAGCAACCAGTAAACATTCGCCCGTTTTCAAGTTTATTTTTCACGTCCTCCGCCTCCATTTTGCTGTCGACATTACTGTTTTCGGAGTTTGTTATAACCAATTTATTCCTGTGATTATGACGGGCTAAATAGGTCAGGCCCTATTGGTCACATGAAAGCGATGCTTACATGTTTCACGTAAAGAGAGCAAAGGGTTGAGGGGAATGTTTTTGCCTCAACAAATTAGGGATTTCGGTAACAGAACTTTTCAGTCAGAAAACAAGTAAGAAACTAAAATGGCTGAAATGATTACACGCATTACCACGTCAGAGGCAGTCTGCGCGTTCACGCATTACCACGTCAGAGGCAGTCTGCGCGTTCACACATTACCACGTCAGAGGCAGTCTGGGCGTTCACACATTACCACGTCAGAGGCAGTCTGCACGTTCACGCATTACCACGTCAGAGGCAGTCTGGGCGTTCACACATTACCACGTCAGAGGCAGTCTGCGCGTTCACACATTACCACGTCAGAGGCAGTCTGCACGTTCACGCATTACCACGTCAGAGGCAGTCTGCGCGTTCACGCATTACCACGTCAGAGGCAGTCTGCGCGTTCACACATTATCACGTCAGAGGCAGTCTGCACGTTCACACATTACCACGTCAGAGGCAGTCTGCGCGTTCACACATTACCACGTCAGAGGCAGTCTGCGCTTTCACACATTACCACGTCAGAGGCAGTCTGCGCGTTCACACATTATCACGTCAGAGGCAGTCTGCGCGTTCACACATTACCACGTCAGAGGCAGTCTGCGCGTTCACACATTACCACGTCAGAGGCAGTCTGCGCGTTCACACATTACCACGTCAGAGGCAGTCTGCGCGTTCACACATTACCACGTCAGAGGCAGTCTGCACGTTCACACATTACCACGTCAGAGGCAGTCTGCGCGTTCACACATTACCACGTCAGAGGCAGTCTGGGCGTTCACACATTACCACGTCAGAGGCAGTCTGCACGTTCACACATTACCACGTCAGAGGCAGTCTGCACGTTCACACATTACCACGTCAGAGGCAGTCTGCACGTTCACACATTACGACACGTTGAAAAAAAAAACATTAAAAAGGAAATATTCTCTGGGTCTTTTCATGCTTGTCTCCCTATTAGGGATTGTTTGAAGTTACCAGTCTCTCCCTCCCCTCTCCCGCCTAGCTTCGTAATTACTAAACTAATTACTGCATGCAGGGAACATTCGCGTAAGCTTGCGAGATCAGGCGGCTTGCGAGGCTACCCTCTGTCCTCCCTCCCTCTTCTCCCCCCCCCCCCACCACCCTGCTCTCTGTCCGGATCACATGAGAACGAGAGACACTGAATGACCTGTGGAGCTCTGAGCTTCTGGAACATACTCAAGAAAAAAAGTATTTTTAATTTGACCTGATCGCAGAGTTGGGGGGGGGGGAGCGTGCTCCGGTTTGCTACGGCTCAAATTAAGCACTGATCTCACTCTGTCTTCGTCCCTAATCTCCTCCTCCTCCTCCTCCTCTCTTCCTCCTCTCCTCCTCCTCCTCCTCCTCCTCCTCCTCCTCCTCCTCCAGGTAATCACTAAAATGGCAGGGATGGAGGAGGATAATCTGATGTTCTCCTCCAGAGAGGAGCAGTATCAGCTCCTTCAGAAGGTTCTGGCTGCCACGGACCTCGACGCAGAGGAGGAGGTGGTCATCGGAGAGAATGGACGGCCAATGGTATACGCACACCTCTTTTATCAATCTGTCGATGAAATGTGGACATCCTTTCTGGGATTGACTTCAGTCTGTCCGGGCATTGGGAAACACATCTGGTCTGTCAAGTTATATGAAGTCGGGCATTAAAAACCATTCTTCCTGTCAGATAGTTAGGAATCTATTACCGGTTGGCAATCACAAACTGTCACATTAGGCAATCATTCATCAGGGAATTATATTGTATGCAGAATTGTATTGTGTATAGCTTTTTGATAACTTAAGCTTACCTGATCAGATAGGCAGGTCAGTAGTGACTCTAAGATTCTGATTCTTAACTCTATGCTCTCTACCCTGAACTCTCTCTCGCTCTCTCTCCCCCTCCAGTTCCATATTCTAACCTCTCTCTCCCCTCCAGTTCTATATTCTAAACTCTCTCTCTCCCTCCAGTTCTATATTCTAAACTCTCTCTCCCCTCCAGTTCTATATTCTAAACTCTCTCTCCCTCCAGTTCTATATTCTAAACTCTCTCTCCCCTCCAGTTCTATATTCTAAACTCTCTCTCCCCCTCCAGTTCTATATTCTAAACTCTCTCTCCCTCTCCAGTTCTATATTCTAAACTCTCTCTCCCTCCAGTTCTATATTCTAAACTCTCTCTCCCCTCCAGTTCTATATTCTAAACTCTCTCTCCCCTCCAGTTCTATATTCTAAACTCTCTCTCCTCTCCAGTTCTATATTCTAAACTCTCTCTCCCCCTCCAGTTCCATATTCTAAACTCTCTCTCCCTCCAGTTCTATATTCTAAACTCTCTCCCTCTCCAGTTCTATATTCTAAACTCTCTCTCCCTCCAGTTCTATATTCTAAACTCTCTCTAACCTCCAGTTCTATATTCTAAACTCTCTCTCCCTCTCCAGTTCTATATTCTAAACTCTCTCTCCTCCAGTTCTATATTCTAAGCTCTATGCTCTCCCCCTCCAGTTCTATATTCTAAACTCTCTCTCCCCCTCCAGTTCTATATTCTAAACTCTCTCTCCCTCTCCAGTTCTATATTCTAAACTCTCTCTCCCCTCCAGTTCTATATTCTAAACTCTCTCTCCCCTCCAGTTCTATATTCTAAACTCTATGCTCTCCCCTCCAGTTCTATATTCTAAACTCTCTCTCCCTCTCCAGTTCTATATTCTAAACTCTCTCTCCCCCTCCAGTTCTATATTCTAAGCTCTATGCTCTCCCCCTCCAGTTCTATATTCTAAACTCTCTCTCCCCCTCCAGTTCTATATTCTAAACTCTCTCTCCCTCTCCAGTTCTATATTCTAAACTCTCTCTCCCCTCCAGTTCTATATTCTAAACTCTCTCTCCCCTCCAGTTCCATATTATAAACTCTCTCTCCCCCCCAGTTCTATATTCTAAACTCTCTCTCCCCTCCAGTTCTATATTCTAAACTCTCTCCCCTCCAGTTCTATATTCTAAACTCTCTCTCCCCTCCAGTTCGATATTCTAAACTCTCTCTCCCCTCCAGTTCCATATTCTAAACTCTCTCTCCCCTCCAGTTCCATATTCTAAACTCTCTCTCCCCTCCAGTTCTATATTCTAAACTCTCTCTCCCCCTCCAGTTCCATATTCTAAACTCTCTCTCCCCTCCAGTTCTATATTCTAAACTCTCTCTCCCCTCCAGTTCTATATTCTAAACTCTCTCTCCCCCTCCAGTTCTATATTCTAAACTCTATGCTCTCCCCTCCAGTTCTATATTCTAAACTCTCTCTCCCCTCCAGTTCCATATTCTAAACTCTCTCTCCCCTCCAGTTCCATATTCTAAACTCTCTCTCCCCTCCAGTTCCATATTCTAAACTCTCTCTCCCCTCCAGTTCTATATTCTAAACTCTATGCTCTCCCCTCCAGTTCTATATTCTAAACTCTCTCTCCCCTCCAGTTCCATATTCTAAACTCTCTCTCCCCTCCAGTTCTATATTCTAAACTCTCTCTCCCCTCCAGTTCTATATTCTAAACTCTCTCTCCCCTCCAGTTCTATATTCTAAACTCTCTCTCCCCTCCAGTTCTATATTCTAAACTCTCTCTCCCCTCCAGTTCTATATTCTAAACTCTCTCTCCCCCTCCAGTTCCATATTCTAAACTCTCTCTCCCCTCCAGTTCTATATTCTAAACTATCTCTCCCCTCCAGTTCTATATTCTAAACTCTCTCTCCCCTCCAGTTCCATATTATAAACTCTCTCTCCCCCCCAGTTCTATATTCTAAACTCTCTCTCCCCTCCAGTTCTATATTCTAAACTCTCTCCCCTCCAGTTCTATATTCTAAACTCTCTCTCCCCTCCAGTTCCATATTATAAACTCTCTCTCCCCCCCAGTTCTATATTCTAAACTCTCTCTCCCCTCCAGTTCTATATTCTAAACTCTCTCCCCTCCAGTTCTATATTCTAAACTCTCTCTCCCCTCCAGTTCCATATTCTAAACTCTCTCTCCCCTCCAGTTCCATATTCTAAACTCTCTCTCCCCTCCAGTTCCATATTCTAAACTCTCTCTCCCCTCCAGTTCCATATTCTAAACTCTCTCTCCCCTCCAGTTCTATATTCTAAACTCTCTCTCCCCCTCCAGTTCTATATTCTAAACTCTCTCTCCCCTCCAGTTCTATATTCTAAACTCTCTCTCCCCTCCAGTTCTATATTCTAAACTCTCTCTCCCCCTCCAGTTCTATATTCTAAACTCTCTCTCCCCTCCAGTTCTATATTCTAAACTCTCTCTCCCCTCCAGTTCTATATTCTAAACTATCTCTCCCCCTCCAGTTCTATATTCTAAACTCTATGCTCTCCCCTCCAGTTCTATATTCTAAACTCTATGCTCTCCCCTCCAGTTCTATATTCTAAACTCTCTCTCCCCTCCAGTTCCATATTCTAAACTCTCTCTCCCCTCCAGTTCCATATTCTAAACTCTCTCTCCCCTCCAGTTCTATATTCTAAACTCTCTCTCCCCTCCAGTTCCATATTCTAAACTCTCTCTCCCCTCCAGTTCTATATTCTAAACTCTATGCTCTCCCCTCCAGTTCTATATTCTAAACTCTCTCTCCCCTCCAGTTCTATATTCTAAACTCTCTCTCCCCTCCAGTTCCATATTCTAAACTCTCTCTCCCCTCCAGTTCTATATTCTAAACTCTATGCTCTCCCCTCCAGTTCTATATTCTAAACTCTCTCTCCCCTCCAGTTCTATATTCTAAACTCTCTCTCCTCTCCAGTTCTATATTCTAAACTCTCTCTCCCCTCCAGTTCTATATTCTAAACTCTCTCTCCCCCTCCAGTTCTATATTCTAAACTCTCTCTCCCCTCCAGTTCCATATTCTAAACTCTCTCTCCCCTCCAGTTCTATATTCTAAACTCTCTCTCCCCTCCAGTTCCATATTCTAAACTCTCTCTCCCTCTCCAGTTCTATATTCTAAACTCTCTCTCCCTCTCCAGTTCTATATTCTAAACTCTCTCTCCCCTCCAGTTCTATATTCTAAACTCTATGATCTCCCCTCCAGTTCTCTATTCTAAACTCTGTGTTCTTAATACAGTCTGTGGTTGTAAACTCTGTGATCTCTCTCTCTCTCCCTCATCAGTTCCAGCGGAGGCCTGGTACCATGAGCTCCATGTCTGGGGCTGATGACTCCGTCTACATGGAGTATCGTTCTAGAGGCAGGGCCCACATGGGGAACAACATCCACCCGCTATTCAAACGCTTCAGGAAGGGCCCATAGGGAATAGGGTGCCATTTGGGATGCATCCAGGGTCTTTGGAAGGGATTCCTAGACTGAGGTCAGGTTAGAGGGAGCTGCTGTAGGCCCCTGTGTGTTTCAGAAAGAACACAGTTCTGCATCGCCATGACCCCATGACCTCAGTCACTTTTAGGGCTGTTTGTCATCCAGAGAGTAAATATACTAAATGTGAATTTTTATTTTCATCATATTTCATCATAATGTGTTTTAGTTTTTTGTCTTCACAATGTTTTCATGTAATGCGTTAAATAAAACAGGATTTTTTTGGGATTCGTTTGTATATTTTTTTTGTTCCCAGAATCACAGTTTCTCAACCAAGTTTGTTATGGGTCACTGTCACTCTACCCTTCCAAACGCTGTCACCCCTCTACCCTTCCAAACGCTGTCACCCCTCTACCCTTCCAAACGCTGTCACCCCTCTCCCCTTCCAAACGCTGTCACCCCTCTACCCTTCCAAACGGTGTCACCCCTCTACCCTTCCAAACGCTGTCACCCCTCTCCCCTTCCAAACGCTGTCACCCCTCTACCCTTCCAAACGCTGTCACCCCTCTACCCTTCCAAACGCTGTCACCCCTCTACCCTTCCAAACGCTGTCACGCCTCTCCCCTTCCAAACGCTGTCACCCCTGTCCCCTCTACCCTTCCAAACGCTGTCACCCCTCTCCCCTTCCAAACGCTGTCACCCCTCTACCCTTCCAAACGCTGTCACGTCTCTACCCTTCCAAACGCTGTCACCCCTCTACCCTTCCAAACGCTGTCACCCCTCTACCCTCCCAAACGCTGTCACCCCTCTCCCCTTCCAAACGCTGTCACCCCTCTCCCCTTCCAAACGCTGTCACCCCTCTACCCTTCCAAACGCTGTCACGTCTCTCCCCTTCCAAACGCTGTCACGTCTCTACCCTTCCAAACGCTGTCACCCCTCTACCCTCCCAAACGCTGTCACCCCTCTCCCCTTCCAAACGCTGTCACCCCTCTCCCCTTCCAAACGCTGTCACCCCTCTACCCTTCCAAACGCTGTCACCCCTCTACCCTCCCAAACGCTGTCACCCCTCTACCCTTCCAAACGCTGTCACCCCTCTACCCTTCCAAACGCTGTCACCCCTCTACCCTTCCAAACGCTGTCACCCCTCTACCCTCCCAAACGCTGTCACCCCTCTACCCTTCCAAACGCTGTCACCCCTCTACCCTTCCAAACGCTGTCACCCCTCTACCCTCCCAAACGC
The DNA here is from genome assembly GCF_964263955.1 of Coregonus lavaretus. Taxonomy (NCBI): domain Eukaryota; kingdom Metazoa; phylum Chordata; class Actinopteri; order Salmoniformes; family Salmonidae; genus Coregonus; species Coregonus lavaretus. The sequence goes on from NW_028162862.1 coordinate 45,323, forward strand.
TGTCACCCCTCTACCCTTCCAAACGCTGTCACCCCTCTACCCTTCCAAACGCTGTCACCCCTCTCCCCTTCCAAACGCTGTCATGTCTCTCCCCTTCCAAACGCTGTCACCCCTCTACCCTTCCAAACGCTGTCACCCCTCTACCCTTCCAAACGCTGTCACCCCTCTACCCTTCCAAACGCTGTCACCCCTCTACCCTTCCAAACGCTGTCACCCCTCTCCCCTTCCAAACGCTGTCACCCCTCTACCCTCCCAAACGCTGTCACTCCTCTCCCCTTCCAAACGCTGTCACCCCTCTACCCTTCCAAACGCTGTCACCCCTCTACCCTTCCAAACGCTGTCACCCCTCTACCCTTCCAAACGCTGTCACCCCTCTACCCTTCCAAACGCTGTCACCCCTCTCCCCTTCCAAACGCTGTCACCCCTCTACCCTTCCAAACGCTGTCACGTCTCTACCCTTCCAAACGCTGTCACCCCTCTCCCCTTCCAAACGCTGTCACCCCTCTACCCTTCCAAACGCTGTCACCCCTCTACCCTTCCAAACGCTGTCACCCCTCTACCCTCCCAAACGCTGTCACCCCTCTACCCTTCCAAACGCTGTCACCCCTCTACCCTTCCAAACGCTGTCACCCCTCTCCCCTTCCAAACGCTGTCATGTCTCTCCCCTTCCAAACGCTGTCACCCCTCTACCCTTCCAAACGCTGTCACCCCTCTACCCTTCCAAACGCTGTCACCCCTCTACCCTTCCAAACGCTGTCACCCCTCTACCCTTCCAAACGCTGTCACCCCTCTACCCTTCCAAACGCTGTCACCCCTCTCCCCTTCCAAACGCTGTCACGTCTCTCCCCTTCCAAACGCTGTCACCCCTTCCAAACGCTGTCACGTCTCTCCCCTTCCAAACGCTGTCACCCCTCTCCCCTTCCAAACGCTGCCACCCCTCTCCCCTTCCAAACGCTGTCACCCCTCTACCCTTCCAAACGCTGTCACCCCTCTACCCTTCCAAACGCTGTCACCCCTCTCCCCTCCCAAACGCTGTCACCCCTCTCCCCTTCCAAACGCTGTCACCCCTCTCCCCTTCCAAACGCTGTCACCCCTCTACCCTTCCAAACGCTGTCACCCCTCTACCCTTCCAAACGCTGTCACCCCTCTACCCTTCCAAACGCTGTCACCCCTCTCCCCTTCCAAACGCTGTCACCCCTCTCCCCTTCCAAACGCTGTCACGTCTCTCCCCTTCCAAACGCTGTCACCCCTCTCCCCTTCCAAACGCTGTCACGTCTCTACCCTTCCAAACGCTGTCACCCCTCTACCCTTCCAAACGCTGTCACGTCTCTCCCCTTCCAAACGTTGTCACCCCTCTACCCTCCCAAACGCTGTCACCCCTCTACCCTCCCAAACGCTGTCACCCCTCTACCCTTCCAAACGCTGTCACCCCTCTACCCTTCCAAACGCTGTCACCCCTCTCCCCTTCCAAACGCTGTCACCCCTCTCCCCTTCCAAACGCTGTCACGTCTCTCCCCTTCCAAACGCTGTCACCCCTCTACCCTTCCAAACGCTGTCACGTCTCTACCCTTCCAAACGCTGTCACCCCTCTACCCTTCCAAACGCTGTCACCCCTCTACCCTTCCAAACGCTGTCACGTCTCTACCCTTCCAAACGCTGTCACCCCTCTACCCTTCCAAACGCTGTCACCCCTCTACCCTTCCAAACGCTGTCACCCCTCTATCCTCCCAAACGCTGTCACCCCTCTACCCTCCCAAACGCTGTCACCCCTCTACCCTTCCAAACGCTGTCACCCCTCTACCCTTCCAAACGCTGTCACCCCTCTACCCTTCCAAACGCTGTCACCCCTCTACCCTTCCAAACGCTGTCACGTCTCTACCCTTCCAAACGCTGTCACCCCTCTACCCTTCCAAACGCTGTCACGTCTCTCCCCTTCCAAACGCTGTCACCCCTCTACCCTTCCAAACGCTGTCACGTCTCTCCCCTTCCAAACGCTGTCACCCCTCTACCCTCCCAAACGCTGTCACCCCTCTACCCTTCCAAACGCTGTCACCCCTCTACCCTTCCAAACGCTGTCACCCCTCTACCCTTCCAAACGCTGTCACGTCTCTCCCCTTCCAAACGTTGTCACCCCTCTATCCTCCCAAACGCTGTCACCCCTCTACCCTCCCAAACGCTGTCACCCCTCTACCCTCCCAAACGCTGTCACCCCTCTACCCTCCCAAACGCTGTCACCCCTCTACCCTCCCAAACGCTGTCACCCCTCTACCCTTCCAAACGCTGTCACCCCTCTCCCCTTCCAAACGCTGTCACGTCTCTCCCCTTCCAAACGCTGTCACCCCTCTACCCTTCCAAACGCTGTCACGTCTCTACCCTTCCAAACGCTGTCACCCCTCTACCCTTCCAAACGCTGTCACCCCTCTACCCTTCCAAACGCTGTCACGTCTCTACCCTTCCAAACGCTGTCACCCCTCTCCCCTTCCAAACGCTGTCACCCCTCTACCCTTCCAAACGCTGTCACCCCTCTCCCCTTCCAAACGCTGTCACCCCTCTACCCTCCCAAACGCTGTCACCCCTCTACCCTTCCAAACGCTGTCACCCCTCTACCCTTCCAAACGCTGTCACCCCTCTACCCTTCCAAACGCTGTCACGTCTCTACCCTTCCAAACGCTGTCACCCCTCTACCCTTCCAAACGCTGTCACGTCTCTCCCCTTCCAAACGCTGTCACCCCTCTACCCTTCCAAACGCTGTCACCCCTCTACCCTTCCAAACGCTGTCACCCCTCTCCCCTTCCAAACGCTGTCACCCCTCTACCCTTCCAAACGCTGTCACCCCTCTACCCTTCCAAACGCTGTCACGTCTCTCCCCTTCCAAACGCTGTCACCCCTCTACCCTTCCAAACGCTGTCACCCCTCTCCCCTTCCAAACGCTGTCACGTCTCTCCCCTTCCAAACGCTGTCACCCCTCTACCCTTCCAAACGCTGTCACCCCTCTCCCCTTCCAAACGCTGTCACCCCTCTACCCTTCCAAACGCTGTCACCCCTCTACCCTTCCAAACGCTGTCACCCCTCTACCCTTCCAAACGCTGTCACCCCTCTACCCTTCCAAACGTTGTCACCCCTCTCCCCTTCCAAACGCTGTCACCCCTCTACCCTTCCAAACGCTGTCACCCCTCTCCCCTTCCAAACGCTGTCACCCCTCTACCCTTCCAAACGCTGTCACCCCTCTACCCTTCCAAACGCTGTCACCCCTCTCCCCTTCCAAACGCTGTCACTCCTCTACCCTTCCAAACGCTGTCACTCCTCTACCCTTCCAAACGCTGTCACCCCTCTACCCTTCCAAACGCTGTCACCCCTCTACCCTTCCAAACGCTGTCACCCCTCTACCCTTCCAAACGCTGTCACCCCTCTCCCCTTCCAAACGCTGTCACGTCTCTACCCTTCCAAACGCTGTCACCCCTCTACCCTTCCAAACGCTGTCACCCCTCTACCCTTCCAAACGCTGTCACCCCTCTACCCTTCCAAACGCTGTCACGTCTCTCCCCTTCCAAACGCTGTCACCCCTCTCCCCTTCCAAACGCTGTCACCCCTCTACCCTTCCAAACGCTGTCACCCCTCTCCCCTTCCAAACGCTGTCACGTCTCTCCCCTTCCAAACGCTGTCACCCCTTCCAAACGCTGTCACGTCTCTCCCCTTCCAAACGCTGTCACCCCTCTACCCTTCCAAACGCTGTCACCCCTCTCCCCTTCCAAACGCTGTCACCCCTCTCCCCTTCCAAACGCTGTCACCCCTCTCCCCTTCCAAACGCTGTCACCCCTCTACCCTTCCAAACGCTGTCACCCCTCTACCCTTCCAAACGCTGTCACCCCTCTCCCCTTCCAAACGCTGTCACGTCTCTCCCCTTCCAAACGCTGTCACCCCTCTCCCCTTCCAAACGCTGTCACCCCTCTACCCTTCCAAACGCTGTCACCCCTCTACCCTTCCAAACGCTGTCACCCCTCTCCCCTTCCAAACGCTGTCACGTCTCTCCCCTTCCAAACGCTGTCACCCCTTCCAAACGCTGTCACCCCTCTCCCCTTCCAAACGCTGCCACCCCTCTCCCCTTCCAAACGCTGTCACCCCTCTACCCTTCCAAACGCTGTCACCCCTCTACCCTTCCAAACGCTGTCACCCCTCTACCCTTCCAAACGCTGTCACCCCTCTACCCTTCCAAACGCTGTCACCCCTCTCCCCTTCCAAACGCTGTCACCCCTCTACCCTTCCAAACGCTGTCACCCCTCTACCCTTCCAAACGCTGTCACCCCTCTCCCCTTCCAAACGCTGTCACTCCTCTACCCTTCCAAACGCTGTCACTCCTCTACCCTTCCAAACGCTGTCACCCCTCTACCCTTCCAAACGCTGTCACCCCTCTCCCCTTCCAAACGCTGTCTCAGTATGTTATATTGTTTACTTCTGTTAATCAGTTGATTTGTTATCAGAGAAACATGTTGTCCTGTCAGACTCATTACACTAATAAAAGTGTATTTGGTGTTTGGTTCCTTTTCCCGTCTGATTTAAAGAGCTGAAGGCCGGGGACAGAACGCTGGGTCCGTCATCAGCCGTTAATAAGGGGTCAGGGAAAGCAGCAGGCTCAGCCAACGTCCTCAGGACACCCAGGCTCAGCCAACGTCCTCAGGACACCCAGGCTCAGCCAACGTCCTCAGGACACCCAGGCTCAGCCAACGTCCTCAGGACACCCAGGCTCAGCCAACGTCCTCAGGACACCCAGGCTCAGCCAACGTCCTCAGGACACCCAGGCTCAGCCAACGTCCTCAGGACACCCAGTTAAAAACCTGGATCTAGCGTGAAATCCAAATAGGATTGCAAAATAATCCAAGCCAGACCTGTGTTTAGCTGAGTTAATTACTTTATTAGGATCCTCATTAGCTGTTACACGTGCAACAGCTGCTCTTCCTAGGTTCAAACCAGGATGTCGTGAAAACCAGTGGATTTGGGGGGGAAGTTCACAGAATCTTGCAACTCTAATCCACTTTGGATCCCAGATTAAACTGGCTTTAATGTCATGGTGGGGGAGACTGTGGTTAGTGCCAAAGATGCTGTTTCAAGGTTTATTCGCCATGTGCAACAGGATACAAGAGGTGTAAAACAGTAGAGTTTAATTGAGAGCTCTTTCCCCAACAATGCAGGGATCATAATAATAATATAGATTAAAAATATAAGATGGAATAAAAAGTACTAATAAAACCTCAAAATAGCTACGAGTTAAAGAACACATTTACTTTTTAGTCATTTAGCAGACGCTCTTATCCAGAGCGATTTACAGGAGCAATCAGGGTTAAGTGCCTTGCTTAAGGGCACATCGACAGATTTTTCACCTAGTCGGCTCAGGGATTAGAACCAGCGACCTTTCAGTTACTGGGCACAACACTCTTAACCACTAAGCTACCTGCCGCCCGAGATTGCAAGTACAGTTGAAGTCGGAAGTTTACATACACTTAGGTTGGAGTCATTAAAACTCGTTTTTCAACCACTCCACAAATGTCTTGTTAACAAACTATAGTTTTGGCAAGTCGGTTAGGACGTCTACTTTGTGCATGACACAAGTAATTTTTCCAACAATTGTTTAGACAGATTATTTCACTTATAATTCACTGTATCACAATTCCAGTGGGTCAGAAGTTTACATACACTAAGTTGACTGGGCCTTTAAAGAACTTGGAAAATTCCAGAAAATGATGTCATGGCTTTTGAAGCTTCTGATAGGCTAATTGACATCATTTGAGTCAATTGGAGGTGTACCTTTACATTACATTTACATTTACGTCATTTAGCAGGCGCTCTTATCCAGAGCGACTTACAAATTGGTGCATTCACCTTATAGCCAGTGGGATAACCACTTTACAATGTTTTTTTTTTTTTTTTTTTTTTGGGGGGGGGTTGGAGTAAAGGGGGGGGGGGGGTAGAAGGATTACTTTATCCTATCCCAGGTATTCCTTAAAGAGGTGGGGTTTCAAATGTCTCCGGAAGGTGGTGAGTGACTCCGCTGTCCTGGCGTCATGAGGGAGCTTGTTCCACCATTGGGGTGCCAGAGCAGCGAACAGTTTTGACTGGGCTGAGCGGGAACTATGCTTCCGCAGAGGAAGGGGAGCCAGCAGGCCAGAGGTGGATGAACGCAATGCCCTCGTTTGGGTGTAGGGTCTGATCAGAGCCTGAAGGTACGGAGGTGCCGTTCCCCTCACAGCTCCGTAGGCAAGCACCATGGTCTTGTAACAGATGCGAGCTTCAACTGGAAGCCAGTGGAGTGTGCGGAGGAGCGGGGTGACGTGAGAGAACTTGGGAAGTTCGAAGAGTTAGCTTTAGCAGTGCGGAGAGCCTCCGTGACACAGAGAAGAGCAGTCTCAGTTGAATGACCAGTCTTGAAACCTGACTGGTTTGGATCAAGAAGGTAATTCTGAGAGAGATAGCAAGAGAGTTGGCTAAAGACGGCACGCTCAATAGTTTTGGAAAGAAAATAAAGAAGGGATACTGGTCTGTAGTTGTTGACATCAGAGGGATGTATTTCAAGGCCTACCTTCAAATTCAGCGCCTCTTTGTTGACATCATGGGAAAATCAAAAGAAATCAGCCAAGAAATCAGAAATAAAATTGTAGAACTCCACAAGTCTGGACTGGTGCATTTCACAAAATAGATGGCATCATGAGGAAGGAAAATTATGTGGATATATTGAAGCGACACTCCCGAGTGGCGCAGTGGACTAAGGCACTGCATCGCAGTGCTAGCTGTGCCACTAGAGATCCTGGTTCGAATCCAGGCTCTGTCGTAGCTGACTGGGAGACCCATGGGGCGGCACGCAATTCGTCCAGGGTAGGGGAGGGAATGGCTGGCAGGGATGTAGCTCAGTTGGTAGAACATGGTGTTTGCAATGCCAGGGTTGTGGGTTCGTTTGAAAAATATAAATAATGTATGCACTCACTAACTGTAAGTCGCTCTGGATAAGAGTGTCTGCTAAATGACTAAAATGTAAATCTCAAGACATCAGTCAGGAAGTTTAAGCTTGGTCGCAAATGGGTCTTCCAAATGGACAATGACCCCAAGCATACTTCCAAATTTGTGGCAAAATGGCTTAAGGACAACAAAGTCAAGGTATTGGAATGGCCATCACAAAGCCCTGACTTCAATCCTATAGAACATTTGTGGGCAGAGCAAGGAGGCCTACAAACCTGACTCAGTTACACCAGCTCTGTCAGGAGGAATGGGCCAAAATTCACCCAACTTATTGTGGGAAGCTTGTGGAAGGCTACCTGAAACGTTTGACCCAAGTTAAACAATTTAAAGGCAATGCTACCAAATACTAATTGAGTGTATGTAAACTTCTGACCCACTGGGAATGTGATTAAATAAATAAAAGCCAAAATAATTATTCTGGCATTTCACATTCTTAAAATAAAAGTGGTGATCCTAACTGACCTAAAACAGGGAATTTTTACTAGGATTAAATGTCAGGAATTGTGGCAAAACTGAGTTTAAATGTATTTGGCTAAGGTGTACGTAAACTTCCGACTTCAACTGTATGTGGGAACTCCTTCAAGACTGTTGGAAAAGCATTCCAGGTGAAGCTGGTTGAGAGAATGCCAAGAGTGTGCAAAGCTGTCATCAAGGCAAAGGGTGGCTATTTGAAGAATCTCAAATATAAAATGTGTTTTGATTTGTTTAACACCTTTTTGGTTACTACATGATTCCATATGTGTTATTTCATAGTTTTGATGTCTTCACTATAATTCTACAATGTAAAAAATTAATAAAAACCCTTGAATGAGTAGGTGTTCTAAAACTTTTGACCGGTAGTGTATATATACAGTGGGGAGAACAAGTATTTGATACACTGCCGATTTTGCAGGTTTTCCTACTTACAAAGCATGTAGAGGTCTGTAATTTTTATCATAGGTACACTTCAACTGTGAGAGACGGAATCTAAAACTAAAATCCAGAAAATCACATTGTATGATTTTTAAGTAATTAATTTGCATTTTATTGCATGACATAAGTATTTGATCACCTACCAACCAGTAAGAATTCCGGCTCTCACAGACCTGTTAGTTTTTCTTTAAGAAGCCCTTCTGTTCTCCACTCATTACCTCTATTAACTGCACCTGTTTGAACTCGTTACCTGTATAAAAGACACCTGTCCACACACTCAATCAAACAGACTCCAACCTCTCCACAATGGCCAAGACCAGAGAGCTGTGTAAGGACATCAGGGATAAAATTGTAGACCTGCACAAGGCTGGGATGGGCTACAGGACAATAGGCAAGCAGCTTGGTGAGAAGGCAACAACTGTTGGCGCAATTATTAGAAAATGAAAGAAGTTCAAGATGACGGACAATCACCCTCGGTCTGGGGCTCCATGCAAGATCTCACCTCGTGGGGCATCAATGATCATGAGGAAGGTGAGGGATCAGCCCAGAACTACACGGCAGGACCTGGTCAATGACCTGAAGAGAGCTGGGACCACAGTCTCAAAGAAAGCCATTAGTAAAACACTACGCCGTCATGGATTAAAATCCTGCAGCGCACACAAGGTCCCCCTGCTCAAGCTAGCGCATGTCCAGGCCCGTCTGAAGTTTGCCAATGACCATCTGGATGATCCAGAGGAGGAATGGGAGAAGGTCATGTGGTCTGATGAGACAAAAATAGAGCTTTTTGGTCTAAACTCCACTCGCTGAGTTTGGAGGAAGAAGAAGGATGAGTACAACCCCAAGAACACCATCCCAATCGTGAAGCATGGAGGTAGAAACATCATTCTTTGGGGATGCTTTTCTGCAAAGGGGACAGGATGACTGCACCGTATTGAGGGGAGGATGGATGGGGCCATGTATGGCGAGATCTTGGCCAACAACCTCCTTTCCTCAGTAAGAGCATTGAAGATGGGTCGTGGCTGGGTCTTCCAGCATGACAACGACCCGAAACACAAAGCCAGGGAAACTAAGGAGTGGCTCCGTAAGAAGCATCTCAAGGTCCTGGAGTGGCCTAGCCAGTCTCCAGACCTGAAACCAATAGAAAATCTTTGGAGGGAGCTGAAAGTCCGTATTGCCCAGCGATAGCCCCGAAACCTGAAGGATCTGGAGAAGGTCTGTATGGAGGAGTGGGCCAAAATCCCTGCTGCAGTGTGTGCAAACCTGGTCAAGACCTACAGGAAACGTATGATCTCTGTAATTGCAAACAAAGGTTTCTGTACCAAATATTAAGTTCTGCTTTTCTGATGTATCAAATACTTATGTCATGCAATAAAATGCAAATTAATTACTTAAAAATCATACAATGTGATTTTCTGGATTTTTGTTTTAGATTCCGTCTCTCACAGTTGAAGTGTACCTATGATAAAAATTACAGACCTCTACATGCTTTGTAAGTAGGAAAACCTGCAAAATCGGCAGTGTATCAAATACTTGTTCTCCCCACTGTACATGTAAACAGGAGTAATAGCGACCAGTAGCATGATAAACAGATGGATACTAATAGTAACTCAAATCAATAATTAATGGAAAGCTGTGTAATGGAGTAATACAACTAATCGATCATGACTTTTAGAAGCAGTATCAGTTGTGTCTGTGAGTAGGTTGTGTCTGTGAGCTACCTTGGATGTGAGTTATTCACCTATCAGGTGAGAGAGAGTTTATGACCTTAAAAGCTCTCACCAACCCCACCCCCACCTCTTGGTACAGAGTGGCGCAGCGGTCTAAGGCGCTGCATCGCGGTGCTAGAGGCGTCACTACAGACCCAGGTTCGACAACCGAGAGGTTTTACTCTGCCCAAAATCTGTCCACGAAAATAAACCCATGAAGTGAGGAATTGTTTGTATGGGGGGTCAATGAGTGTCAAATTTGGTCAACAACAGAAAAAAGGTTTTGTTAACGGTTAGGTTGTTACTAATGCACTGAATAAGTGGCATTACGGCATCTTTAGAAAAAAAACTACTTTATATCGAAGTTGTGCCTGTTTTCACAGAGATAGAGGACTCATCATGGATATAACCCGTTTTAGCATGGACATTGCCATTGACGGCTTCCACCATTTCAAAGTAGTCAACTGGGTTGGGATTCCTATGCAATCAGCCAATGAAGAAGAAGAAAATGGACTACTTTAAAATGGAGATAGCATGGGCGCTACAAAGATGAGTCCTTTATCTATACTGAACAAAAATATCAACGCAACATGCAAGAATTTCAAAGGTTTTGCTGAGTTACAGTTCCAATGTGGAAATCAGCCAATTGAAATAAATTAATTAGGCCCTAATCTATGGATTTCACATGACTGGGCAGGGGCACAGTGTCTGCTAAACGACTACAATGTAATGAAAATACAGCCATTTAAGATACACATTAACTTGTACCTCAGCTGATAGAGCACGGCGCTTGTAACGCCAAGGTAGTGGGTTCGATCCCCGGGACCACCCATACACAAAAATATTAATTTATGCACGCATGACTGTAAGTCGCTTTGGATAAAAGCATCTGCTAAATGGCATATTATTATTATAAATTGTATACGTGTTTCTAAGTGAAATGACGGGTTTCAAAGTATTTTGATGGCCAAGAAGAAGCATGAAGCTGAAAAGTTCAATCTGTTTCATTAAAACATAAATCTTTCGAAAGATTCACCGGTCTACAAACACTTTGTTTTTTTTGCGTCTGGCAACGTTCAGTAAAAAAACAACAGCGTAATCTAATGTAAAATACATAAAATGGCCTGGAACTAACGTGTTCTTGCATCTTGCTATCAAAGCAGCAGGAGATGCAGTCCAGATAAGACTTTTCTAACATTTGGCGATGTGTCTTACTTCTTAAGCGTAAAATATTTTGTCAAAAGGCAAGTAAATCAATACACAAATATGAATATAATTGTATATATATATATATATATATATATATATATATATATATATATATATATATATATATATATATATAAATATCTTAAATGACCTCGTTTTTGTGAATTAATTATATCATCTTGCGCCCTAGTCAAGAGATTATGGGACACGACCCGGAAGTATGACGTAGGAACATGTCACTTTAATTGGGTATAAATTTGAGACCTCTCAGAATAGGACAGTCCGGATTATTCTCATCACACTTTGATGTACTGAAATGGCTCAAGGTGGAAAACACCTGAGAGTCTTCTTCCCTTAAGAGCTCTCAATAAGGGGTCAAGGAACCAGCAGTCTGAGCCAAAACAAGGTCCTCATCCACACATCACCACAACCCAATATAAAGGATTAAGACCCGTGACAAATGTGTTGTTGTTTTGCCTCTAATGATGAGTGAGAAAGTTACAGACGCACAAATTGTAAAGGTGAGAGGTTAGCATGTCTTGGGGGGGTATCATATTTGTGAGTATGTATAAAGCTTGATGTAATCATTGTGTGCTAGAAATATGGGACCAAATACTTCACTTTCTTACTACTTTAATACACATATTAAGTGAATTTGTCCCAATACATTTGGTCCCCTAAAATGGGGGGGACTATATACATAAAATGCTGTAATTTCTAAACGGTTCACCTGATATGGATGAAAATACCCTCACATTAAAACTGACTGTCTGCATTTTAACCTCATAGTCGTCGTATCGTTTCAAATCCAAAGTTGCCGGAGTAGAGAGCCAAAACAACAACAAATCTGTCACTGTCCCAATACATTTGGAGCTTCCATTGATGTCATCATTAAGCGTCTTCTACAGGAGCTCACTGTATCTAAATAGAGCATCATAACTTCCATTGATGTCATCATTAAGCGTCTTCTACAGGAGCTCACTGTGTCTAAATAGAGCATCATAACTTCCATTGATGTCATCATTAAGCGTCTTCTACAGGAGCTCACTGTATCTAAATAGAGCATCATAACTTCCATTGATGTCATCATTAAGAGTCTTCTACAGGAGCTCACTGTATCTAAATAGATCATCATAACTTCCATTGATGTCATCATTAAGCGTCTTCAACAGGAGCTCACTGTGTCTAAATAGATCATCATAACTTCCATTGATGTCATCATTAAGCGTCTTCTACAGGAGCTCACTGTATCTAAATAGATCATCATAACTTCCATTGATGTCATCATTAAGCGTCTTCTACATGTAGTTGTTTTGTCCAACGCCTTTTCTTTTAACAATATGTCCTGCATGTATTGCTTCCAAGTACTTAGAGGTTAACTCAATTTCTCCTGCGAAGAAAAACGAATGAACAGCTAATTAAATTTCTTCTGTGACGAAAGACTAATTAACAGCTAATTAAAAGAGTTCTATGAAAGGTGTATATTTCCTGGGAGGAGGGAAGAGGTGACGAGGGGAACACGTGTGGAGGGAGGCAGGGAGGGGAGGTGAGGTAGATGGGGTCTTTGTTATGGTATTAACCCGGGGTTTAGTCCTCCTCGAGGAGGGTTGGTAGCCTCCTAAGTCCTCTCCTCATCCTCTCTCCTCATCCTCTCTCCTCAGTCCTCTCCTCATCCTCTCTCATCACCCTCTCTCTCTATCCTCTCCTCATCATCTCTCAGTCCTCTCCTCATCCCCTCTCATCCTCTCTCCTCAGTCCTCTCCTCATACTCTCTCCTCAGTCCTCTACTCATCCTCTCTCCTCATCCTCTCTCCTCAGTCCTCTCCTCATCCTCCTCCCTCCTCATCCTCTCTCCTCAGCCCACTCCTCATCCTCTCTCCTCTCTCCTCTCCTCATCCTCTCTCCTCATCCTCTCTCCTCAGTCCTCTCTCCTCATCATCTCTCCTCAGTCCTCTACTCATATTCTCTCCACAGTCCTCTCCTTTTCCTATGTCCTCATCCTCTCTCCTCAGTTCTCTCCTCATCCTCCTCCCTCCTCATCCTCTCTCCTCAGTCCACTCCTCATTCCTTCCCCTCATCCTCTCTCCTCAGATTCTCTCCTCATCCTCTCTCCTCAGTCCTCTCCTCATCCTCTCTCCTCATCCTCTCTCCTCAGTTCTCTCCTCATCCTCCTCCCTCCTCATCCTCTCTCCTCAGTCCACTCCTCATTCCTTCCCCTCATCCTCTCTCCTCAGATTCTCTCCTCATCCTCTCTCCTCAGTCCTCTCCTCATCCTCTCTCCTCAGTCCTCTCCTTAGCCTCTCTCCTCTCCTCATCCTCTCTCCTCTTTCCTCTCCTCATCCTATCCCTTCAGTCCTCTCTCCTCATCCTCTCTCCTTAGTTCTTTCCTCATCCTCTCTCCTCAGTCCTATCCTCATTCTCTCTCCTCTGTCATCTCCTCATCATCTCTCCTCATCCTTTATCCTCAGTCCTCTCACCTCATCCTCTCCTCAACCTCTCTCCTCAGTCCTCTCCTCATCCTCTCTCCTCAGTCCTCTCCTCATCCTTTCACTTCATCATATCCTCTTCCTCTCTCCTCAGTCCTCTCCTCATCCTCTCTCCTCAGTCCTCTCCTCATCCTCCCCTCATCCTCTCTCCTCAGTTCACTCCTCATCCTCTCTCCTCAGACCTCTCCTCTGCCTCTCTCCTCAGTTCTCGCTCTCTCTCTGTCCTCTCCTAATCCTCTCTCAGTCCTCTCCTCATCCTCTCTCCTCTGTCCTCTCCTCATCTTCTCTCCTCAGTCCTCTCCTCATCTTATCTCCTCTGTCCTCTCCTCATCCTCTCTCCTCATCCTCTCTCATCAGTTCTCTCTCCTCATCCTCTCTCCTCAGTCCTCTCCTCATCCTCTCTCCTCAGTCCTCTCCTCATCCTCTCTCCTCAGTCCTCTCCTCATCCTCTCTCCTCTGTCCTCTCCTCATCCTCTCTCCTCATCCTCTGTCCTCAGTCCTCTCTCCTCATCCTCTCTCTTCAGTCCTCTCCTCAGCCTCTCTCCTCATCCTCTCACTCTGTCCTCTCCTCATCCTCTCTCAGTCCTCTCCTCATCCTCTCCTCATCTTATCTCCTTGTCCTCTCCTCATCCTCTCTCCTCATCCTCTCTCATCAGTCCTCTCTCCTCATCCTCTCTCCTCAGTCCTCTCCTCAAACTCTCTCCTCAGTCCTCTCCTCATCCTCTCTCCTCAGTCCTCTCCTCATCCCCTCTCATCCTCTCGCCTCAGTCCTCTCCTCATCCTCTCTCCTCACTCCTCTATTCATCCTCCTCCCTCCTCATCCTCTCTCCTCAGTCCTCTCCTCATCCTCTCTCTTCTGTCCTCTCCTCATCCTCTCTCCTCAATCCTCTCCTCATTCTCTCTCCTATGTCGTCTCTTCATCCTCTCTCCTCATCCTCTCTCCACAGTCCTCTCTTCATCCTCTCTCCTCATCCTCTCTCCTCATCCTCCTTCCTCATCCTCTCTCCTCAGTCCTCTCCTCATCCTCTCTCCTCGGTTCTCTCCTCATCCTCTCTCCTCAGTCCTCTCCTCATCCTCTCTCCTCAGTCCTCTCCTCATCCTCTCTCCTCAGTCCTCTCCTCATCCCCTCTCATCCTCTCTCCTCAGTCCTCTCCTCATACTCTCTCCTCAGTCCTCTCCTCATTCCTCTCCTCATCCTCCTCCCTCCTCATCCTCTCTCCTCAGTCCACTCCTCATCCTCTCTCCTCAGTCCTCTCCTTATCCTCTCTCCTCTGTCCTCTCCTCATCCTCTCTCCTCATCCTCTCTCCTCAGTCCTCTCCTCATCCTCTCTCATCACCCTCTCTCTCTATCCTCTCCTCATCATCTCTCAGTCCTCTCCTCATCCCCTCTCATCCTCTCTCCTCAGTCCTCTCCTCATACTCTCTCCTCAGTCCTATCCTCATCCTCTCTACTCATCCTCTCTCCTCAGTCCTCTCCTCATCTTCCTCCCTCCTCATCCTCTCTCCTCAGTCCACTCCTCAGTCCTCTCCTCATCCTCTCTCCTCTGTCCTCTCCTCATCCTCTCTCCTCTTCCCCTCTCCTCTTCCCCTCTACTCATCCTCTCTCCTCAGTCCTCTCCTCATCCTCTCTCCTCAGTCCTCTCCTAATCCCCTCTCATCCTCTCTCCTCAGTCCTCTCCTCATACTCTCTCCTCAGTCCTCTCCTCATCCTCTCTCCTCATCCTCTCTCCTCAGTCCTCTCCTCATCCTCCTCCCTCCTCATCCTCTCTACTCAGTCCACTCCTCATCCTCTCTCCTCAGATTATCTCCTCATCCTCTCTCCTCTCTCCTCTCCTCATCCTCTCTCTATCCTCTCCTCATCCTCTCTCCTCTCTCCTCTCCTCATCCTCTCTCCTCTTTCCTCTCCTCATCCCCTCTCCTCATCCTCTCTCTCTGTCCTCTCCTCATCCTCTCTCCTCATCCTCTCTCCTCAGTCCTCTCTCCTCATCCTCTCTCCTCAGTCCTCTCCTTATCCTCTTTCCTAATCCTCTCTCATCAGTCCTCTCACCTCATTCTCTCTACTCATCCTCTCTCCTCATCCTCTCTCCTCATCCTCTCTCCTCATTCTCTCTCCTCAGTCCTCTCCTCATCCTCTCTCCTCAGTCCTCTCCTCATCCTCTCTCCTCAGTCCTTTCCTCATCCTTTTTCCCCTGTCCTTACCTCATCCTCTCTCCTCAGTCCTCTCCTCATCCCCTCTCATCCTCTCTCCTCAGTCCTCTCCTCATCGCCTCTCATCCTCTCTCCTCAGTCCTCTCCTCATCCCCTCTCATCCTCTCTCCTCAGTCCTCTCCTCATCGCCTCTCATCCTCTCTCCTCAGTCCTCTCCTCAACCTCTCTCCTCATCCTCTCTCTCTCTGTTCTCTCCTCATACTCTCCTCTGTCATCTCATCATCCTCTCTCCTCATCCTCTCTCCTCAGTCCTCTCCTCATTCTCTCCTCTGTCATTTCCTCATCCTCTCTCCTCATCCTCTCTCTTCAGTCATCTCTCCTCAGTCCTCTCCTCATCCTCTCTCCTCAGTCCTCTCCTCATCCTCTCTCCCCTGTCGTCTCCTCATCCTCTCTCCTCATCCTTTCTTCTCAGTCCACTCACCTCAACCTCTCTCCTCTTTCCTCTCCTCATCCTCTCTCCTCATCCTCTCTCCTCAGTCCTCTCCTCATCCTCCTCCCTCCTCATCGTCTCTCCTCAGTTCACTCCCAGTCCTCTCGTCATCCTCTCTCCTCTGTCCTCTCCTCATCCTCTTTCCTCATCCCCTCTCCTCAGCCTCTCTCCTCAGTCCTCTCCTCATCCTCTCCCTCAGTCCTCTCCTCATCCCCTCTCATTCTTTCTCCTCATACTCTCTCCTCATACTCTCTCCTCAATCCTCTCCTCATCCTCTCTCCTCATCGTCTCTCCTCAGTCCTCTCCTCATCCTCCTCCCTCCTCATCCACTCTCCTCAGTCCACTCCTCAGTCCTCTCCTCATCCTCTCTCCTCTGTCCTCTCCTCAACCTCTCTGCTCAATCTCTCTCCTCAGTCCTCTCTCCTCATCCTCTCATCTCAGTCCTCTCCTCATCATCTCTCCTCATCCCCTCTCCTCATCCTCTCTCCTCAGATTATCTCCTCATCCTCTCTCCTCAGTCCTCTCCTCATCCTCTCTTCTCAGTCATGTCCTTAGCATCTCTCCTCAATCTCTCTCTTTGTCCTCTCCTCATCCTCTCTCTATCCTCTCCTCATCCCCTCTCCTCTCTCCTCTCCTCATCCTCTCTCCTCTTTCCTCTCCTCATCCTCTCTCCTCATCCTCTCTCTCTCTCTGTCCTCTCCTCATCCTCTCTCCTCATCCTCTCTCCTCAGTCCTCTCTCCTCATCCTCTCTCCTTATCCTCTCTCCTCATTCTCTCTCCTCAGTCCTCTCCTCATCCTCTCTCCTCAGTCCTCTCCTCATCCTCTCTCCTCATCCCCTCTCTTCCTCTCTCCTCAGTCCTCTCCTCATCGCCTCTCATCCCCTCTCCTCAGTCCTCTCCTCAGCCTCTCTCCTCATCCCCTCTCTCTGTCCTCTCCTCATACTCTCCTCTGTCAACTCATCTTCCTCTCTCCTTATCCTCTCTCATCAGTCCTCTCCTCAGCCTCTCTCCTCATCCTCTCTCTCTGTCCTCTCCTCATACTCTCCTCTGTCATTTCCTCATCCTCTCCTCTCATCCTCTCTCTTCAGTCATCTCTCCTCAGTCCTCTCCTCATCCTCTCTCCTCAGTCCTCTCCTCATCCTCTCTCCTCTGTCCTCTCCTCATCCTATCTCCTCAGTCCTCTCTCCTCATCCTCTCTCCTCAGTCCTCTCGTCATCATCTCTCCTCATCCTCCCTCCTCATTCTCTCTCCTCAGTCTTCTCCTCATCCTCTCGCCTC
>NW_028162861.1:5000-20835 GCF_964263955.1 Coregonus lavaretus
GCTCCTACTCATCAGCGAACCTATTCAACCTATTAATAGCTGGATTGGGTTGTGTCTTGGTTCAGCTATGCAGTGGTTGACCTTGACTAGCTAGCTGTAACCTCTGAAATGCCTGTGTTATCATCACTCAATAGCAGACATATCTATTGTTGAAGTCTTGTGCTTGTTGTTTATGTGTGCTGTTATCTATTAGACAGACGGGCTGAGAGCCAGACAATATTATGCAGTCTACTCCCCCTCTGTCTGTCTGTCTGTCTGTCTGTCTGTCTGTCTGTCTGTCAATCTGTCTGTCTGTCTGTCTGTCTGTCTGTCTGTCTGTCTGTCTGTCTGTCTGTCTGGCTGTCTGGCTGTCTGGCTGTCTGTCTGTCTGTCTCTGTCACAGTCTTTCTGTCTATCTGCTAGTCTGTCTGTCTCTGTCTGTCGCTGTCTGTCTGTCCGTATGTCTGTCCGTCTGTCTGTCTCTCTCTCTGTCACTGTCTGTCTGTCTGTCTGTCTGTCTGTCTGTCTGTCTGTCTGTCTGTCTCTTTGTCTGTCAGTCCATCTCTGTCTGTCTGTCTGTCTGTCTGTCTGTCTGTCTGTCTGTCTGTCTGTCTGTCTGTCTGTCTGTCTGTCTGTCTGTCTGTCTGTCTGTCTGTCTGTCTGTCTGTCTGTCTGTCTGTCTGTCTGTCTGGCCATCAGTCCGTCACAGTCTGTTCAACTGCCAGTCTGTCTGTCTGTCTGTCTGTCTGTCTGTCTGTCTGTCTGTCTGTCTGTCTGTCTGTCACTAGGTTAGCCTTATCTCAGGTTCACAGGTGGGAGGCAGACTGAGCTCATCAGTAAGGCTGGCGCGTTAGTGAGGGAGGGAGAGCTCTGATGTTTTGCTGGTAGAGAAAGCGAGAGAGAGAGAGGGAGACAGAGAGGGAGACAGAGAGACTTGGAGCCTCATCCCTTGACGGAGTGTAACCTTGACGATGCCTATTCACCTGGTTGGCATGGATCGGCTCAGACGCCCGCAGAGGAACCGATCAATACTTCTGCTACTTGTTTTTGACTTCTCCTCCTCCTCCTCTTCTTCTCTCTTCTCTGCTTCTTTCTTTCTCTGCCATAGGACTTTATCAGATTCAGCTGGTTTGTGGCGCGCCTCACCGTCTCTCCCCGCAAACCAAATAATGCCTCTAATTTGCATGGGCACAGTTTAGGGATGTTAATGCATTTTGTGATTTTACATCTTTCAGGGACAAAGACAATTTTTTAATGAAAAAGCATAAATATCCAATTATTTCTGAAAGTGGAGAGCACATACAGTATACACACACACACACATACACACACATACACACACACACACACACACACACACACACACACACACACACACACACACACACACACACACACACACACACACACACACACACACACACACACACACACACACACCTCAGACTGCACTGCATGGTGTTTTTGCCCACATATCCAGCAAAGCCTTGAATGTGAGAGAGAGTGTGACACCAAACATGAATTCATCAGCTCCCTTTGATGTGCTGGCGCAGCGTGTGGCCTGGAGTTACTGTGGGTAGATCTGGCAATCACAGGGCTACCTATAGCACACCGAGACACACACACAAGCAGACAGGTACACACACACACACACACACACACACACACACACACACATACACTTGAAGAGACACACATACACAAACACATACGCACACACACTGCTTGGTACTCAGCATTAAGGAAATATATTGGGTGTCCTGTCCAGGGGGTGTACTTGTACATCAACCCACTGGTTGAATCAATGTTGTTTCCACGTCATTTCAACCCCCCCAAAATTAATGTGATGTCGTTGACTCAACGTGGAAAACGGATTGGGTTTGCAAGAAGCCATCAACATAAAGGCATTTCGTATTGTTTTACCCAACTTTTAACCTAAATCCAATGACATGGTGTTTTTGTTGTTGATTTCACGTTGAATTCACATTAGTTGACAACTCAACCAAATGTAAATCAAAAATAGACGTTGAACTGAGGGGGGAGCTGCCTCACGCTACAGAAACAGGGGATAGGCTCCTGCTCCAATGAGCCGTTCCAGCCAGACAAGCCAAGGCTTCTTACTTCCTGTGTACAAAGGTGAAGAAAAGGCACACATAATGTAGATGTAGATAAACAATGTGTTTGAATGTTCAGGGCTGTGTGTGTTGTACGAAGCGGAACATGGCTGAGCCACTCAGATTTAATTAATGGCGTGCGATGATCAGCAGGCAAAGGCCAATAGGAGCTAAACGAGCTTCCCCGATGGGCAGGATAATTGCGTGTCACCAACGGTTTCAGGTCGCGATCATCATAAATTGTTGAAGGCGCCAAAGCCAGCGGGTTCTTTCTGTGTTAGTGTGTGTGTGAGGGAGAGAGGGAGGGATAGAGTTTGTATGTGCGATGTGTGTGTGTGTGTGTGTGCGTGTGTTTGCACCTGCCACAGAGAAGGAGATGATATGTGTACCCATCGACACTACAGGTTCTGTGATATTCCACCTTCATTCCCTCCCTCCCTATTTCTCTCTTTTGCTATTTACAGTTGAATTAAGTTGTTGAGGTATTTCCAGCTGAGCACTTTGTTATCCAGGTACTCTGTCCCCCGCTGGTAAATTAGAGTTGGGAGCTCACAGCAGCTCCCGGTGTAAGATTAATATTACAACAGTCCTTTATTTTTTGTCGAGGCAGAGAGCCCAATGCCCTTTCATTAGTCCTTATTCAGTCCTTGGGTTCTCCCCCCCTTTTTCTTCTTCCTTGGAGAAATTATTACTCTTTCTTTCTCCACCTCTCTCTCTCTCTCTCTCTCTCCTCTCTCTCTGGCACGCACCCTCTTTCTCTCTCTCTCTCTCTCTCTCTCTCTCTCTGGCACTCACCATCTTTCTCTCTCTCTCTCTCTCTCTCTCTCTCTCTGGATCTCACCATCTCTCACCCTCTCACTCTCTCTCTCTCTCTCTCTCTCTCTCTCTCTCTGGCACTCAACATCTTTCTCTCTCTCTCTCTCTCTCTCTCTCTCTCTCTCTCTCTCTCTCTCTCTCTCTCTCTTTCTCTCTCTCTCTCTCTCTCTCTCTCTCTCTCTCTCTCTCTCTCTCTCTCTCTCTCTCTCTCTCTCTTTCTCTCTCTCTCTCTCTGGATCTCACCATCTCTCACCCTCTCACTCTCTCTCGCTCTCTCTCTCAAATGTGTTAGCCCATCGGCCGATCTGTTCTTTTCTCTCAGTAATATGAGTCAGAGTGAGTGTGATCAGATTGCAGCCCAGTCGGGGGGGGGGGGGGGGCTCCTCACCAGGAGATTTCACCTGGAGATACCAAGTGACTATCTGATTGGAGATATCTGTCAATGTGGGAGAAATAGTCCCACTGGGCAAAAACTGGTTGAATCAACATTCAAAATTGATTGGATTTGCAAAAAGTCATCAACATAATGACATTTCATATTTTTTCACACAAATTTAACCTATATTCAATGACATGGTGACATTTTTTATTGATTTCACATGAATTCACATTAGTTGACAACTCAACCAAATGTAAATCAAAACTAGATGTTGAACTGACGTCTGTGCCCAGTGCGATGGGCTCAACCTAACACTGACTCATACATGTACATGCAAATGATACAATGTGATATGATATGACAAGATAAGATACAATATTATATGGTACAATACATTATTGTCCATTGTCATGGAAATGAATTTTGTTAGCCCGGAGGTACAGATGTAGGATCTTAATTTGATCACCCTGTTGCAGGAGAACTTCCCTGCAATGCAGGACATTTAAACCTTGCAGTGGAATGACCAAAGCACCCTCTAGTGGCCTCATGGGTGGAATGTTATTAATCTTTTTCGTAATTTCATAACTAATCACGTTATTATAATTTTTTTTTAATGCTGAAAACAATGATAGAGCTACAATGAAGAGCAGTGAGTGTGAGATTTGTTTAGCGTCAGTGTAATTAATGCAAGAGTGTGTGTGTGTGTGTGTGTGTGTGTGTGTGTGTGTGTGTGTGTGTGTGTGTGTGTGTGTGTGTGTGTGTGGTGTGTGTGTCAGCAGTGTTGTGGAGGCTGACCCTGGATACCACGCAGTGATTCACCTGTTCATGGGGGAGAGCTAATGAGCAGTTGGAAGCACAGGGGACTGCAGTGTTTACAGGAAATGCTCTCCTCATTTCCTCTTGGTGTGTTCTATGTACTGTGTAGCCTTTGTTTCTGTATGTTTCAACATACAGAACATACTCTATATGTATCTCTGTGTGGGTACTGTGTGTGTGTGTGTACTGTGTGTGTGTGTGTGTGTACTGTGTGTGTGTATAGGCAAGGAGGAACAGTAGTGGGATATTGCTGAGGCTTGACAAACGACCCAGGGACTGACGAGGCGCTTGTTTCTGCAACCACTAGCACTTCCTCCTAATTGCTCCACCTCTGCCCATAAACTCTGTGTGTGTGTGAGTGTGTGTCTACTGTGTGTGTGTGTACTGTGTGTGTGTGTAGAGTGTTAGAGCTATGTCTCCTAGCCATGTCAGCAGGTGGGAAGCTCTATCTGGAGAAAAGAGGGAAAAATCACCAAAGCATGCAAATCAAACTCTGAGGGGAGAATCAATTAGGAGTGGAGCAGCCTGGCTGTGAGGGATGTGATGGGATGTAAGGGGCCCATGCAGAGACACAGAGACGGTGTATGACCAGAGATAACCCCCCCGGGTCCTGCATTAGCCCTCTGACAACACACAGTCCCCTACTCACACCAGCACGGGTTCTCTCAGACTTTAATAATAATATGCCATTTAGCAGACGCTTTTATCCAAAGCGACTTACAGTCATGCGTGCATAAATGTTTGTGTATGGGTGGTCCCGGGGATCGAACCCACTACCTTGACGTTACAAGCGCCGTGCTCTACCAGCTGAGCTACAGAGGACCACACTTTATACCCTCTTTCTCGTTGTCTCACTGTCTCGCTTGATGTCTTCTGTCTGTCTCTGAAAGGTTCAGATGGGTTTGGACATGATAATGTATGTCTCTCTTTTTCTGCTGCCTTATTGCCTTTTTATTAGTGCAGTGCTCTGTATGATAAATATGTCTGATACTCTGTATGATAAATGTGTATGGAGACTCTGTATGATAAATGTGTATGGAGACTCTGTATGATAAATGTGTATGTAGACTCTTTATGTAGACACGTGAATGTTGTCTTTTTGTGTTTCCCACCTCATATTTCTCTTCTCTTCTCCAGGTATAGAATGACCTCAATCCCAAGAGAGGCCTGATCACGGATTGGCTGAGAGTACTGGACTGAGCCCCTTCTAGCCCTCCCTGAAGCCCCGGACCATGGAGTCCCACCACACCAGGACACGGACTTCCTGTCTGACCCTATGCTGCTTCCTGTTGGCCCTGGCCCTCCCTCTCTCCTTGGCATCCAGGCCCCTCCCCCATGCCCCCGACGGCGCCGCCATCATCACCGCCTCCATCGACGCAGCCGAGGAGGAGGACTATAGCACGTTCAGCGCCGAGAACCCTGAGTGGAAGTTCAACCACGTGGCCGTGGACGAACGCAACGGCAACGTGTACCTGGGAGCGGTCAACCGCATCTACAAACTCTCCCCCGACCTAAACGTACAGGTGTACCACGAGACTGGCCCCGACGAGGACAACCGCAAGTGCTACCCACCACGCATCGTGCAGCCCTGCAGTGAGCCTCTATCTCTCACCAACAACGTCAACAAGATGCTGCTGATGGACTACCGGGAGAACCGGCTACTAGCCTGTGGTAGTCTCTATCAGGGCATCTGTAAACTCCTCCGCCTGGATGACCTGTTCAAGCTGGGAGAGCCCTTCCACAAGAAGGAGCACTACCTGTCCGGGGTCAACGAGAGCGGTTCGGTGTTCGGCGTGATCGTGTCGTACGGGGACTCCTCGCCCGACAAGCTGTTTGTGGCCACGGCAGTGGATGGCAAGCCCGAGTACTTCCCCACCATCTCCAGCCGCAAGCTGGCGCGCAACTCGGAGGAGGACGGCATGTTCGCCTACGTCTTCCACGACGAGTTCGTGGCATCTATGATCAAGATCCCGTCAGACACGTTCACCATCGTGCCTGACTTCGACATCTACTACGTCTACGGATTCGGCTCGGGTAACTTTGTCTACTTCCTTACACTGCAGCCGGAGATGGGGAACGGGCCGACCGCCGGCTCCTCCTCCGCGGGGCGGGAACAGGTGTACACTTCTAAAATAGTCCGGCTGTGTAAAGACGACACAGCGTTTAACTCGTATGTGGAGGTGCCCCTGGGCTGTGTGAAGGGCGGCGTGGAGTACCGGCTCCTACAGGCAGCCTACCTCTCCAAGGCGGGTGCCATATTGGGGCGCTCGCTTGGTGTGGGGCCCGACGATGACGTCCTCTTCACCGTCTTCTCCAAGGGCCAGAAGCGGCGGCCGCGCGAGGCCTCGCAGGAGTCAGCGCTGTGCGTGTTCGCCCTGCGGGAGATCAACGAGCGCATCAAGGAACGGCTGCAGTCGTGCTACAAGGGTGAGGGCACCCTGGACCTGGCCTGGCTCAAGGTCAAGGACATCCGCTGCAGCAGCGCTGTGAGTACCAAACACACACACACACACACACACACTACTTAACACCTACACAGACTACACTTAGGGCAGTGCTAACCAACCATTTTCACACCTCATCCATCGAATCAAGGTCTTGATGATTGACTCTGTCATTCAACATACATTTTGTTCACCACAAGCCAGTGTGGCGAGTATGTTGAATACAGTCCTATTTACCTTGTGTTACCAATGCTGGAATACAAGAGTAGGGATTCATAAGTGAGCTGTATTCAACTTGAACACTGTGTTAAATCTGTTCTACATTCTGACAATGAAACACGTAGTAACAAGAGGTGCATATTTAGGGGGTATTTATTTTGTTCTACTAAATGAAACGTGAAGGCTCATCACCCACACTACACAACAGTACCATAATGAGAGTTTTGTCTCACTCTGAAGGTATATTAGAGACGCCATGTTTCTGGGTGGGCTGCTGCACCATTGGATTAATTTGAAGTGTTAACCAGCTCCAGTATCTGTTTCTCTATTCCTCTTAGAGGTTTGGGCAACTCACACTCATAAGTAATTAACATAATTTACTTCACTCCTTCGTGGTATTAGCAATTCAATAACACATTTCAATTGATCTCTTCAGGTTAAATCACACGTCAACAGTGTCTCTCAAAGCAAAGCAGAGCTTTGATGAGACGCAACAGCATTTTTTAAAATTAGCTACCACTCCTCCTCAGGTAAAACGCAGACAAGCTGAAGAAACAAGAATTTGCCTTCCCCTGGAGAGTCCATTTATTACTGTGGTGAGATTTCACTGAATAGCAGTCACGGCCAAATTAATAGCAGTCAGGCAGGGTTCTCCACAGCTGCTATGCTGTGCTGAACATTAGCTAGTAAACAAACCCATCAGTGGGTCTTAATGCAGGGGACCTCGCCTCTTAGTCTAAAGAGCTCCCCTGCTATCTCTACTGTTCACTATAGTTTCCTGCAGTTTCACTCCTATAGAATTGACAAAGGCACTGCGTAAAGTCACACAATCTGCAGTTGTGTTGTGATTAATGTACTGTATGGATGTTTCTGGAAACGGTCTAAAATGAGGGATGACGTAACACTGACGTTGCGTTAGGTATCTTCAAATTCCTCCGACTTTTCTGGAAGACATGAGCTTGTTAGTGCTTGTGAGCCTCTCTTTTAGTTCATTTGGGGAGTGTCGAAAGTTGTACGGTCACAAAGATTAATTCATTCATTAATTGATCTGTGCTAGTGTGTACATGTTTGTACGGGTCTGACTGTACTGTGATTAAATACATGAAGTTGTCCCTATCGGTGCAATGACATGACTAATCTTAGTCTCTAGAGGAAGGCGTGATTCTCAGATTCCCAGATTCCACCCTTCTTCTCCTTTTACAGTTTGATTCAGAGGGACTATCTCAACTGAAGAACAGAGAACTTGTGTCATAGGCGTGCGGCGTGCTGCTCACTGTGTTTCCGGCGAGGGATAAATCAGTGGTGGCGTGCGCCGTCGTCGGGGGGTGGTGGTGGGAGGACACGGGGTTAGCGGTGAGGAATGGTGCCATTTCAGCACGTGCCGCAGTATGGCGACCTCAGTATAAATTAGAGGCGGGCGCCGTCACAAAGCCCCAGCCTGGAGACGGATGGCCCTTACTCTCCCCTGGCCGCTCTGTCACTATGGATACTAGAACCTTTTCCCTTAAAGGCAGGGAGAAGCACTTTGATTATATGGCAAAGAGGGAAACCCCCCCCCAAAAAAACGCCCCTAAACAAATTATGTCTGAAGGTTTTTTAAATGATTGATATTCAAGGAGGGGGGTTGCATAAATGATTGCCTGGTTTTACAGGGATATGACTTCAAACACATGTTCATATATAGAGGTACGCACACACACACACACACACACGCACACACACACACACATTAGTAAGTGATTAGAGGTAAATGGCGGGGCGTCTGTGTTGTTCTTGGATCTTTGCACAATGGGAACATGTTGTCTGACAAGATACAGAGATGGAGGGATGACAGAGACAGAGACAGAGAGAGAGAGAGAGACAGAGACAGAGACAGAGACAGAGACAGAGACAGAGACAGAGACAGAGAGAGACAGAGACAGAGACAGAGACAGAGACAGAGACAGAGAGAGACAGAGAGAGACAGAGAGAGACAGAGACAGAGACAGAGACAGAGACAGAGACAGAGACAGAGACAGAGACAGAGAGACAGAGACAGAGACAGAGACAGAGACAGAGACAGAGACAGAGACAGAGACAGACACAGACACAGAGACAGACACAGACACAGACACATACACAGACACAGACACAGACACAGACAGAGAAAGAAAGAGAGAGAGAGACAGAGAAAGAGAAAGAGAGAGATAGAGAACCTGCTAGCTGTGTATGTGTGGGGGAGATGGATGTCTCCCTAATATCACACTGATCATTTTACCCAAATCCTGGTTGGTAGTCTCCAATTAATTCCTCACTCTCTTTTCAATAATGCATGAAGGGGAACGCATTTTGAATATTGCCAAAAATGTAGTTCAAGTCATCATTCGCTTGCTTCCCTCCAAATGCAGTCACAGGCTCCAACCACAGGGCTGTGGTGTAGAGAGGAGAGAGACTGAATGGCAGAGAAGCAGCAGCTACTGTAATAACAGCTAGTAGCTTTGGGTTTGTGCTCATATGAAAGTCTAATGAGGAACCACAGAACCACAGAGCGAGATCAAATGAAGGCCCTCTCTCTCTCTCTCTCTCTCTCTCTCTCTCTCTCTCTCTCTCTCTCTCTCTCTCTCTCTCTCTCTCTCTCTCTCTCTCTCTCTCTCTCTCTCTCTCTCTCTCTCTCTCTCTCTCTCTCTCTCTCTCTCTCTCTCTCGCTATCTCTCTCTCGCTATCTCTCTTTCCCTCTCTCTCTCTGGTTCTGGTTCTCTCTCCCTTTCAAGCTCTCTTGTTGTATTTTTGACCTGATATGTTTTCCCCCCAATTATAGAGAGGATGAACTGCCCCTAGGCTCATTAGAGTAGCTTGGCTGTAGAGAGGAGCAGAGAGGCAGACACATGCACACCCTTAATACAGACGATATATGCATGCACACACACACACACACAGAAACACACACACACGCACACACACACACACAGAAACACACACACACAGAAACACACACACACACACACAGAAACACACACACACACACACACACACACACACACACTAGAAGCAAAGACAATGGTCATTCACCTCAGCTCATTAGATAAACTCTGTCTTTGAAAGGAGTACCAATTTGTTTGATTGCCACTTTGTGTTAGGGGCACTCTAGAGTGCATATAATGCTCTTGTCTCTAACATCTTTGTTGTAGCAGTTGGTTTTTCAGCCAATAATATTAGCTGGCTTGTGAGGGCTTAATTGACTAGAAGTGAATTGCAGCCAAAAATAAGCAATTTATCAATTCATCATTAAAAAACTATTTAGTTGTAAGTGAAGTTATATATATCTGAAAAAGCATCCTGTAACATCAGTGTGTATCTCAGATACATGTGGGTTGTTAAATCTGCCGGTGAACTTAATGTTGGATTAGTCAAAGAAGAGTCCCTGTGGATTTGAACTTGGCAGCATGCAGCTATTTCCAGAGCAGATACAGATATGGAATTACAGAAAGGCTCAGAGGTAGAGGTGAACCACGCTGAATGCTCTGAGGTGATTGGATGTCCGATTACACGAAGCCACAGCCGATTGGCTGAAGCAGGCAGTAGTTTACTCTCAGGGATGTGATTGGTTTTCCTAGATGGTGTTGCTTGGATTTGGCGCCTTTCGATCGGATCGTATGAATGGAGATGTGAATGTATGGAGAGTTCTTACTCTATCCCTGTGCCAGCAGTAGGTGGTACAATCAATACGCTTTGTGCAAATCTCCCATTGACATCAACGCTTGATTTCCCCTACCCAAAAGTGTGTAACTCAAGTTAGGATTCATTCATAACAGCATGCCACCACATCAATGTCACAGCGACAGACATTTTAGGCTATAGGACATTTAAAAAGGTCTCTATGGTACATTTTTATTCCCCCTAGTGAGTCAACAGTGGGCCTATAGCTGTCCAGCACAGCCGTGAAAGTACCTATTAAAGCTGGATTTGTGAGGTCAGGCCTACTGCACCTCCTATCGGGAGAGGAGCAGCATCAGGACGGGAACAGAGGAGGAGGAGCCACGCTCGACTGAACCACATAATGCATGCTCAACAGTACCAGTCTGGGCCGGGTCCGCATCCATAGATCATAGTGAAGTGGCATGTGACCTATACAACAAAAAAAAAGCACCTGCTCGTCCTCGACATGTTCACCGTGTCAGCAGGAATGAGAGAAAAAACAAGACGCAGGATAGCAGTAAATTCTCTCCTTTCTCTTCTCTCCCTCACTCTCTTTCTCTCTCGCCTGTTTTGCTGTAAACAGCTGAGTGGTTTTCTCACCGCTCTAGGCTGCGTACAGAGAGGAGAGACAAGGTCGCGTGTACACCCCTGTCACATGACTGCGGTCCTCCTCGCCCTCACTCCCCACTTCCTAATGATCATAAATGACATGTCGTTAAGTAGCATGCTATCGGCTATTCTTCTACATTCAGAATTATTTCCAACTAATTAGATTATTCTACTTCGTCGCCAGTCTCTCGCAAGCCCCCTACCCCCACCCCCCACCCACTTCAAAGCAGCTAGGACAGTAACACTCATCTGGCCTAAGTTCATGTTTGATGTTCTTCTTTTTGATAATGGCTCTTCTCCCTTCCGTCTGATCAACCTTTGGATATTGTGTCTTGTCCGGGCGGCCTCCTTTATGAGTTGAGCGGTGATTGGAGTTTAATCAGCGTCGTCTGGTGATTCAGTCCCCTCCACATCCTCCGGATCTGGCTTCATTAAAACACAGTCTTGTTCCAAATGGCACCCTAATCCCTATATAGTGCACTACTTTTGACCAGGGTCCATAGTACAGTATGTAGGAAAACAGGGTGCCATTTAGGGTGCAACCACAGTCGTCTCTCCGCCGGCTTCCCATCCGCCTGCCACACTAATTACATCTCCATACATGATACTAGCCCACAAAAGGTCACAATCCATCACAATACATTATTATGGTATTAACCAAGTGTCTCTTCAACCAGCCGTTGCCAAAAAATTCAAAACAAATGTATCTTTATTTTTCTGCCTCTCGTTTTCTCGTTGTCTTCCGGCGCCGTTTTCGGATGTCTCAATTTCCACCCCGTTTCCCCTGAAATCAGTGAGTGTAATTTAGTTTAATTTGATTGTGTTCTCTACCCCATACAGATCTGTTGTTCCCCCATTGCTTCTGACAGGTGGGATCATACATAAACATGAATTATGGAGAATAGCGCAATATCAAGGCTGCCTCTCCTGTCTGTGAGGCAGACAAGCCAACACAACACAGCCAGGTAGTATTATTGACTCTATAGAACACAAAGACTAATATTGCATCTCTCTCCTCGGATAGAAGAGTAAATGTGTGGACGCACCACAACGCAACGCACCGTAAGCACACACACACACACACACACACACACACACACACACACACACACACACACACACACACACACACACACACACACACACACACACACACACACACACACACACACACACACACACACACACACACTCACACACACACACACAGACACACACACACACACACACACACACACACACACACACACACACACACACACACACACACACACACACACACACACCACTGTGTGGGGTCTGTTTGTGTTTGTGAACAGAGGCCCAGGACAAGCTTACTTAGGGGACTCTTCTCCAAGTTCATCTCTCTGTAGGTGATGGCTTTGTTATGGAAGGTTTGGGAATCGCTTCCTTTTAAGTGGTTATAGAATTTAACGGCTCTTTTCTGGATTTTGATAATTAGCGGGTATTGGCCTAATTCTGCTCTGCATGCATTATTTGGTGTTTTACGTTGTACACAGAGGATGTTTTTGCAGAATTCTGCATGCAGAATCTCAATTTGTTGTTTGTCCCATTTTGTGAATTCTTGGTTGGTGAGCGGACCCCAGACCTCAGAACCATAAAGGGCAATGGGTTCTATAACTGATTCAAGTATTTTTAGCCAGATCCTAATTGGTATGTCAAATTTTATGTTCCTTTTGATGGCATAGAAGGCCCTTCTTGCCTTGTCTCTCAGATCGTTCACAGCTTTGTGGAAGTTACCTGTGGCGCTGATGTTTAGGCCAAGGTGCTCTAGGGCAACGGTGTCTAGATGGAATTTGTATTTGTGGTCCTGGCAACTAGACCTTTTTTGGAACACCATTATTTTAGTCTTACTGAGATTTACTGTCAGGGCCCAGGTCTGACAGAATCTGTGCAGAAGATCTAGGTGCTGCTGTAGGCCCTCCTTGGTTGGTGACAGAAGCACCAGATCATCAGCAAACAGAAGACATTTTACTTCAGATTCTAGTAGGGTGAGGCCGGGTGCTGCAGACTGTTCTAGTGCCCTCGCCAATTCGTTGATATATATGTTGAAGAGGGTGGGGCTTAAACTGCATCCCTGTCTCACCCCACGGCCCTGTGGAAAGAAATGTGTGTGTTTTTTGCCAATTTTAACCGCACACTTGTTGTTTGTGTACATGGATTTTATAATGTCGTATGTTTTTCCCCCAACCCCACTTTCCATCAATTTGTATAGCAGACCCTCATGCCAAATTGAGTCAAAAGCTTTTTTGAAATCAACAAAGCATGAGAAGACTTTGCCTTTGTTTTGTTTTGTTTGTTTGTCAATTAGGGTGTGCAGGGTGAATACGTGGTCTGTTGTACGGTAATTTGGTAAAAAGCCAATTTGACATTTGCTCAGTACATTGTTTTCACTGAGGAAATGAACTAGTCTGCTGTTAATGATAATGCAGAGGATTTTCCCAAGGTTGCTGTTGGCGCATATCCCACGGTAGTTATTGGGGTCAAATTTGTCTACACTTTTTTGGATTGGGGTGATCAGTCCTTGGTTCCAAATATTGGGGAAGATGCCAGAGCCAAGGATGATGTTAAAGAGTTTAAGTATAGTTAATTGAAATTTGTGGTCTGTATATTTTATCATTTCATTGAGGATACCATCAACACCACAGGACTTTTTGGGTTGGAGGGTTTGTATTTTGTCCTGTAGTTCATTCAATGTAATTGGAGAATCCAGTGGGTTCTGGTAGTCTTTAATAGTTGATTCTAAGATTTGCATTTGATCATGTATATTTTTTTGCTGTTTGTTCTCTGTTATAGGGCCAAAAAGATTGGAGAAGTGGTTTACCCATACATCTCCGTTTTGGATAGATAGCTCTTCGTGTTGTTGTTTGTTTAGTGTTTTCCAATTTTCCCAGAAGTGGTTAGAGTCTATGGATTCTTCAATTACATTGAGCTGATTTCTGACATGCTGTTCCTTCTTTTTCCGTAGTGTATTTCTGTATTGTTTTAGTGATTCACCATAGTGAAGGCGTAGGCTCAGGTTTTCTGGGTCTCTATGTTTTTGGTTGGATAGGTTTCTCAATTTCTTTCTTAGGTTTTTGCATTCTTCATCAAACCATTTATCACTGTTATTACTTTTCTTTGGTTTTCTGTTAGAGATTTTTAGATTTGATAGGGAAGCTGAGAGGTCAAATATACTGTTTAGGTTTTCTACTGCCAAGTTTACACCTTCACTATTACAGTGGAACGTTTTTTTCCAGGAAGTTATCTAGAATGGATTGAATTTGTTGTTTCCTAATAGTTTTTTGGTAGGTTTCAACACTACTTTCCTTCCATCTATAGCATTTCTTAATATTATTCACTTCCTTTGGCTTTGATGCCTCATGATTGAGTATTGCTCTGTTCAAGTAGACTGTGATTTTGCTGTGGTCTGATAGGGGTGTCAGTGGGCTGACTGTGAACGCTCTGAGAGACTCTGGGTTGAGGTCAGTGATAAAGTAGTCTACAGTACTACTGCCAAGAGATGAGCTATAGGTGTACCTACCATAGGAGTCCCCTCGAAGCCTACCATTGACTATGTACATACCCAGTGTGCGACAGAGCTGCAGGAGTCGTGACCCGTTTTTGTTGGTTATGTTGTCGTAGTTGTGCCTAGGGGTGCATATGGGGGAGGGAATGCTGTCACCTCCAGGTAGGTGTTTGTCCCCCTGTGTGCTGAGGGTGTCAGGTTCTTGTCCAGTTCTGGCATTTAGGTCGCCACAGACTAGTACATGTCCCTGGGTCTGGAAATGATTGATTTCCCCCTCCAGGATGGAGAAACTGTCTTCATTAAAGTATGGGGATTCTAGTGGGGGGATATAGGTAGCACACATGAGGACATTTTTCTCAGTTGAGATAATTTCCTTTTGAATTTCTAACCAAATGTAAAATGTCCCTGTTTTGATTAATTTAATAGAGTGAGTTAGGTCTGCTCTATACCAAATTAGCATACCCCCTGAGTCCCTTCCCTGTTTCACACCTGGTAGTTTGGTGGATGGAACTACCAGCTCTCTGTAACCTAGAGAGCAACCAGTGGGTCCGTCTCCTCTATACCATGTTTCTTGTAGGATGACAATGTCTGTATTTCCGATTTCTTTGGTGAAGTCCAGATTCCTGCTCTTTAGACCAAAGGCAGATGACCTCAGGCCTTGGATATTCCAGGATGAAATAGTGAAGGCTTTGTGTTCCATAAAGTGTCTAATGTTGTTGGTTGTGTGGTTTGGCCTCAGGCCAGTAATTGTGAGCAGAGCCTGCTGAGCATCTGGTACATGCCATTGGCTTGGGCTAGTGTAAGAGTGGGTGTTGGGCCACTCTCTCTCTCTCGCTCTCTCTCTCTCTCTCTCCCTCTCTCTCTCTCTTTCCCTCTCTCTGTGTAGTTCCCTCTTCAATGCTATTCATTCTGACTGCTTTGGAACACTCCCCAGGGCTCTATAGAAAGGGAGCTAAATCTAGTGGGTGACAGCTATTTCACTCTACCAACCTATTCTCTCTCACATAGACACACACTGTATAATGAGCACTATTGAAACGGAGCAGTGTTAAAATGACTGGAAACTTCATTCAGAACAACTGTTTTGAATGCTTTTTATCTAAACAGCCACGCTAAGTGATTAGAGTCACAGATATGAGCATAGCTCCTTTAGGTCCCCAGGAGAGACTAGAAGGTGTCTATTGATAAGAATGGGGTTGTTTTCTCCTTATAAGCTCTATAAGCCCCTGTAACCAAACAGCATCTATAGAGTTGA
>NW_028162860.1:0-12500 GCF_964263955.1 Coregonus lavaretus
TGGCAGCCAGCCAGGACGGGGTTGTGCCGGCTTCAACGCTCATGGGTCTCCAGTGCGCCTCCAAGGTCCAGTATATCCTGCTCCGGTTCTAGTCCTGTACGGCCCATTCTGCTCCTCGCACCAAGCCAGTGGTGTGTGTCCCCAGTCCGGCCCGACCCGTTCTGCTCCTCGCACCAAGCCAGTGGTGCGTGTCGCCAGCCCGGGTACGACCCGTACCTGCTCCCCGCACCAAGCCAGTGGTGTGTGTCCCCAGTCCGGCCCGGCCCGTTCCTGCCTCCTCGCACCAGACCAGTGGTGCGTGTTCCCTGTCCGGCCCGGCCCGTCTTGTTCCTCGCACCAAGCCAGTGGTGCGTGTTCCCAGTCCGGTACGGCCCGTGCCTGCTCCCGCACAGCCAGTGGTGGTGTCGCCAGTCCGGCTCCAGCCCGTTCCTGCTCCTCGCACCAGACCAGTGGTGGTGTTCCAGTCCGGTAGGCCGTGCCTGCTCCCCCCACCAGCCAGTGGTGCGTGTTCCCAGTCCGGCCCGTCCCGTTCCTGCTCCCCGCACCAAGCAGTAGTGCGTGTCGTTAGTCCGGCCCGGCCCGTTCCTGTTCCCCGCACCAAGCCAGTAGTGCGTGTCGCCAGTCCGGCCCGGCCCGTCCTGTTCCTCGCACCAGACCTGTGGAGCATGTTCCTAGTCCGTTCGGCCCATGCCTGCTCCTCGCACCAGACCAGTGGTGCGTGTGTCCAGTCCGGCACGGCCCGTGCCCGTTCCACCGGTGCCCAGTCCAGCTCCGGTCAGCGGCTCCACTCTGGAGCCAGAGCAGTCCGCTCCACCGGGGTTTAGTCCAGCTCCGGTCAGCAGCTCCACTCTGGAGCCAGAGCAGTCCGCTCCACCGGTGCCCGGTCCATCTCCGGTCAGCGGCTCCAGTCCAGACCCAGATGTCAGCCCCTCTCCAGGTTCGGGTCTCCCACACCAGGGTCCAGACAGGGCTTGGTGTATCGTGGGAGGAAGGAGAGGGGAAGCATCGCACCGAAGTCCAGACCAGACCAGACCAGGGGCTCAACGGGGAGGCTGAGAGAATGTGGTCGTCACGCCCGGATCCGCCTCCGAGGCGGAATGCCCACCCGACCCCTACCCTGTTATGTCAGGTTTGTGCGGTCGGATCCGCACTTTGGGGGGGGGGGTACTGTCACGCCCTGACTCAGGGGACTCTAGTATGTGAGTCAGGGTGTGGAGTTCTATGTTGTTATTTCTAAGTTCTTTCATTCTAGGTGTTGTATTTCTATGTTTGGCCGGGTGTGATTCCCAATCAGAGACAGCTGTCGCTCGTTGTCTCTGATTGGGGATCATACTTAGGCAGCCTGTTGGCATTCATTAGTTGTGGGATCTTGTTCCGTGTTAGAGGCTTGTATTGTGTTTAGCCTGAGGACTTCACGGTTCTTGGTTTGTTGTTTTGTTCGTGTGTTTATTCAGTTTAATAAACATGTACGCATTTCACGCTGCGCCTTGGTCTGACCCGTCCTTAAACGAAGTGACAGCGAGGTTGAATTGAGGTACAGTAATGGTAGTACAGGTGCAATGCTTAACCATCTGAAAGGGACGCACGTGAGACCCAACCGTTGCTGGCAGCAGCGCTACTGCATTGTCAATTCAAGAGGGATTTTATGCATTTTTCTTACCGTTTAACAGAAAACCAATAACTTTTCCCAGTTGTCACATCCCTAGGCCTAACTGAGTTTCCACTGGGCAGCTGAAATCTATCCAGACTGGCTGGTCATAAATTGACACCATTCTCACTAACCCTCTCATATTTGCATGGACTTTATGGTGCCAGTGATAATCTTTGTGAGCTGGCCTGGGATGTCATGGTACTGTAGATGTTGTTCTGTCTAACACTTCCCCTGTTCCCTGAGGGCTTGTATACTGTTCATGTTCAGTAGGCTACACCACCTTAGCAAAACGTTTTGTAACGGAAAACAAAAAAGTGTCTGCTGATGTCACAGGGTACTAGTCCAGAGGACAGGGTTTCCCCCCATGTGCCGCCACCGGCTTTGTGTCTGCGCCTGTTGGCAAGACGACCTGGCAGAATGGGTTTGCCCGCGAACGCTGGCACAGGGTTCAGGGAGACACGTCTCTCAGGCTCTCCATACTTTTCCTGTATCAACCAATGATGTGTGGTAGTGTTCCACTGTTAGTGTGTGTGGTTGTGTAAGCCAAGGTCCACTGCTTGCCCTGGGTAAGCCCTCTGTTCCCCAGCCTGGGCTGCCAGATCAGGTTTCATGTGCTGATTCTTGTACACCTTCCCATTTACACCAGAGATCTGTATATAATGACGAGATGCTCATGTCTCCACTCTAATAATGGGAGTCGTTGTCCCAAAGGCGGGAAGGCAGGTGACAAGCTTAGGTCCAAAATAAGCCCATAGAAATGCATTGGGCTTATTTTGGACAGATTTTGGTGAGAGTGAAACCTCTCGTTTCACCTCTTCCACTCTGTTTACACACACACACATTATTGCTTACTGTTTGAAATGCAGTATATATGACCTTTATTGTACACAAAGCCTATTTAGAGAACATATTTTTTTTAAATGAGCCAGATATCATGAATAATCCATACATTTGAAAAAATCTAGATATGATTTTTAGGCCGTATCGCCCAACCCTATGGTAAGGCTACATTAATACTGTATGGTGAGGTGACTGGGGTGGAATGAAAGAGATGTCTTTCTGGGTCAGTATTAATAGTTTGTACTGTAGGTGATAAAGGCAGAGAATAGAGGTTAGATGATACCGTCACCCAGAGATGAAGTGACTTTGTGTTAGAGGAGAGAGTAAACCACCACAGGGCTGCTGCAGGACATGAGTCTGTCTGTCCTCGTGCTTCTCTGGGCACACACCCCATCCTCTGCCGCCTGCGTTTTGCTTCCCTTTCATTTGAATTAAGCAGTTCGAGTCCTTTCTAAGCCCTTGTTTGCACACAGAGTGCTTGAGGCTGTCTTGTGGACGACTGGGTTGTTCCTAGTCAGGTAAAGACATGTCTGCTAGAGGGTTATAGGTTAGTGTGTGTGTGTGGTGTGTGCATCTGTGCCTGTGTCGCTTTCTGAGGGAGAGATTAAGGGCAGTAGTTTTCAGGGCAGCAGTGTAACTGAATGCTTTTACTTCTCTCTGGGATCACAGAGGATCTAGCTTTCAATTTCAATCTCGACAGTCATGTCTCATGTTACTCCCATATTTCTCCCAGCAACAGAGCGCTATTCATATGCTGATCAGGCACTATGAGAATGTGTTGATTTTAGCCTTCGGACCAAATGGCACCCTACTCCCTCCCTATAAAGTGCACTACTTTTGACCAGGGCCCATAGGGGGATGCATCCCTAGTATTTTTCCCTCTCAGCTGTTCCTGTGGACTCACAGGAAAGGGAGAGAGATTATTCTTCATCGCCTGAAAGGTTTTTCCCTTCTCACCAGCGGTTGGAACTGAAATTATTTTCCAATCGTTTAGTTCTGAACAGAACCACAATTGTTTTTGTTCCGTTCCACTGTTTCTGACCAGCAAAATAAAGTAATGAACAGGTTGGAACCCTGAAAAAGTACCGGTTTGTATCCTTCCCTTTTAACCTGTGAAATCAACAGTTTTTTACATTTAGCTCATTTAAATGACTTCACCAACCAGTGCAGATAGAGCAGGTAAGCTAGTTGTTTACATGCGTGATGGACAGAGAAGTGTAGCCTATGGCGCAAGATGTGACTGAAATGTTATGGGTGGGGAGAGAGGGTTGAGGAGCAGGCTTGAAGCGCTAGGCATCTTATGATATGCATTATCTGAATTAGGTCCACAGAATTATACAGAGGAGTAGTGGCTTCTATGAAGGAACTTCGAATGTCGTTTGAGCTAGCTAGCTAACAAGCTTGTGTGTGCAGTGCGGCACCAGAATTAAAAACATGTCTTACCTTTTTGTATTTAATAAATCCAACGTGAAACGTGATAACTAGGCCTATAGTATCCTTAACTAGCAATGAACAAGTTAATCCATTCTTCTTCTCTTTCCCTATCTTCTCCCGCTTCTAACGTCAGTACTGTAGCCTGTGCTTCAGAGGGGGGCGGGGCAGGTAGTCTAAACGCGCACACACTGGCAAAGATTTTCAGCTTGCAGGCAGACGCTGGAATATGTTTCTGAGTGACAGAGGGCTTTGCCAGCCTTTTTTTTTTTTTTTGTGGGACTAGAAAAAAATGCCTGGAACGTAGAAGATTGTTATTAACCGGTTTCCATGCTTTTAAAATAACTTATTTTCCGCAACAGTATGGATCACTTTCGTTCCCGGTTCCTTTTCTGTTCTAGCAAAATTAATTATTTTCCGGTTTCAACCCCTGCTAATCTGTTCTGTTCCCTGAACTGGTTCCAAACCCTGCTTCCCACACACTGTAACCCAAGGCTGTCGTTGGGGTGGATGAGGCGGCTGCATTAAGTCTGACAAATGACTTGAGAGAGGCACTGATGAAATAATCAAATTACATGAAATGGAATGTTACATTCAGTCACTCCCTTGTGGTTGTCTTGGAGGGAAGGGGACACCAGACCACAATCCGCCAGCCAGCCAGCCAGGCAGGCAGGCAGTGAGTCTGTAGTAGGGTATGGGGCAGAGGGGGGGGGGTGTGACTGTAACCACTGGATCAAAACACTGACTGGCTGACTGCCTTATGTAGTCAACTTGTTTCAGGCAGAGAGAAGGCCGTTCTTTCTACTCAGCTCCGCAGCATGCAGTCAGCCCCCCCCCCCCCCCCCCCAAATCAAGATAAATGACATAAAACACAATGGAAAAATACTTTGCAGTACCTTAAATTATATCATGGGCAGGAGACCCAATTCATCTCCATCGTACTTTTGAAGTTGATGGGTCATTTATAACAAAAAAGTTGGATATTGCCAATCATTTCAATGACTATTTCACTAGTAAAGTGGAAAACCTCAGAAGTGAAATGACAACATTGAACAGTGAACCATCCTATTGTTGTTTAAAGGTGTAGTAATGAAAGACAAGGATTGCTGTTTTGAATTTGGTCAAATAAGTGTGGGAGAGGTGGAACAACTGTTAACCATCAATAGTGGTCCTCTGTAGCTCAGCTGGTAGAGCACGGCGCTTGTAACGCCAAGGTAGTGGGTTCGATCCCCGGGACCACCCATACACAAAATAATGTATGCACGCATGACTGTAAATCGCTTTGGATAAAAGCGTCTGCTAAATGGCTTATTATTATTATTATTATTATTATTATTATTATTATTTATAATGATAAGCCATCAGGTATAGACAACCTTAATGTGAAACTAATCAGTTTGCTGCCTGCTTCTAGTAAACCAATGGAGAGAATTGTGTTAGACCAAATACAATGCTATTTTTCAGAGAACAAGGTAACTACTGACTTTCAGCATGCATCTAGAGAAAGGCACTGAACTTCTACTGTACTGACTCAGATGACCGATGATTTGGTTAAAATAAATGGAGAATCAGATGATAGTTGGAAGATCATTGTTAGATTTCAGTACAGCCTTTGATGTTATTGATCATATATTGTTATAAACTCTCTTGCTATGGCTTTACATCACCTGCCATTACATGGTTGGAGAGTTATATATCCAATAGGTCCCAGAGATTGTTCTTCAGTGAAATCTTCTCTAATATCAGATATGTACAGTGCCATGTCCCTGGCTCTTCTCTGTTTTTACAAATTATCTGCCACTGGTCTTACACAAAGCTAGAATGACTATGTGTGCGGAAGATTCCACACTCTACATGTCAGCACCCAAAGCCAGTGACCAAACTGAAATTCTAAATAAGTATTTACAGTCAGTATCAGAATGGGTGATATAATAATAAACTGGTCTTAAATGTATCTAAAACTAAAAGCACTGTATTTGTTTAAAAACATGACCTACATGTCAACTGGAATTGTGCATAAAGGGTGTCACCATTGAGCAAGTTGAGGAAGATGAACTCCTAGGTATAACATTGTGTGTGTCAATTATCATGGTCAAGTTATATTGACAAAGTTGTTGTGAAGATGGGGAGGGGTATCTCTGTTTATAAAAAATATGTTCTGTGTTTTTGACACACAAATCAACTGTTCTAGTTGTTCAGGCTCTAGTCTTGTCCCATCTTGATTACTGTCCGGTTCAGTGGAGGCTCCTCAGAGTAGGAAGGGGAGGACAATCCTCAGTGAATTTCATAAAAATAGTGGAACATTAAAGTTATCCTTTTTAGATAAAACTATACTAAATATATTCACGTCACTAAAACACACTGTTTTGCAGTGAAGGTCTACAGTAGCCTCAGCAGCACTCTGTAGGGTAGCACCATGGTGTAGCCGGAGGACCGCTAGTTTCCATCCTCCTCTGGGTACATTGACTTCAATACAAAACTTAGGAGGCTCATGGTTCTCACTCCCTTCCATAGACTTACACATTAATTATGACAACTTCCGGAGGATGTCCTCCAACCTATCAGAGCTCTTGCAGCATGAGCTGATATGTTCATATGTTGTCCACCCAATCTAGTACTGAACGCATAAGCTACAGTTAGTTTAGCCTTCTCAAACACCCAGCTCAAACAGAGAGGGATGCTATGTTAGCTAGCTGGCTATGGCTATCCAACACGGGAACTCTTCCAAGTCAAGGTAAGCTTTTGGTTGTATTAATTTATTGCCAACGGGGCCCGCCTGTGTAACTGCTGAACTGCTTGCTGACTGTACACTGTACTGCATGATTGTAGCGGGTTTGTAGCTGTGTTGACGTTAGCTAATATGGAGACAACGATGTAGGCTGTGTGTAGCGGTTATCAGTTATGATAGGAAGTTTTGGCTTGGAAAGGTTTTTTCAAAGAAGGACCTAGCAAAGCTGCAGTTGACTCAAAACAGAGCAGCACGCCCTGCCCTTAACTGCACATACAGAACTAACATGAACAACATGCATGCCAGTCTTTCCTGGCTGAGGGTTGATGAGAGATTAACTGCTTCTCTTCTAGTTTTTAAGAGAAATATTACTGTGATGAACATTCCAGATTGTCTGCATAATCAAATAACATGCATACCCCACATGACATGCCTTCAGGGGTCTCTTGACAGTTTGAGGTAAAATATATCACCAATTACTGTTCCAAAAGGAATTTAAAGGAAAACATTTCTCAGATCTTTAACCTAACGGTGGCGCTCTAAACATGCGCAAACTCTGTCTGATTCCCAGTTCGTCCACTAGATGGCAGTAGGAGATCGCATTATGTATTTTGGCCACTTGAAACCAGTTGCTTCTGGTTTGGGTATTGAGTCACTGCCAAAATGGCTCAATGGATTTTCAAGGCTGACATCTTAAAATGACCTTGGCAATCAGGGCTTTCAAGTTATGGAGGGTTGATGAAAAAAATGTATGCACTCACTAACTGTAAGTCGCTCTGGATAAGAGCGTCTGCTAAATGACTAAAATGTAAAATTGAGTTTTTTGTTGTTGAAATAAGACACAGACAGGTGAGGAAACTTCAAACTTCTTTTCCCGTTCACTTTTCCTATTGTAAACGATGAGCTAGCTAAACGGAGCATTTGAAGGATGCATTCAAGGTAATGTGAATGGAGAAGGAAATGCATTGCTTTACAATGACCATCAGGCAATACCTTTTCCATGCATACTAAATGCTTTTGATGACTTGACCTACATTGCATACTCTATGAATATGGCCTTTATGGGGGAGGGGGGAGCTTATGACATTGCCAGCAGTAAGATTTGAGTTCGATTTCCAAAAAGACAAGGCCTGTAGCTTTTAAAAGGTTTGTCACTTTCTATTTTCTGATGAAATGTATTTGGGGGAGGGGGTACCCCCCAAACTCACCAGGCCCCTCAGAGTTTAACTAGTTAAAAAAAAAAAAAATGAAACATCTCATGGCACAATAGGGACTGTGAATGACACAGACACACTATATCACACTCCAACACAATCTACACAAACATTATTATTTTAGTTGTATTGTTTGTATACCATTGTATTTTACATTGGTGTGACTGTCCTTTGTTACTTGTCATGTTTTGTTTTTTGTGTGGTCCCCTGCAAGAATTGCTGCTGCAAAAGCTAATTGGGATACCAGTAAACCACCCCATGTCTCTCTTCTCTCTCTCTCATACACTCTCTCTCTTTATCTCTCTCTTTATCTCTCTCTTTATCTCTCTCTCTCTCTTTATCTCTCTCTCTCTCTCTCTCTCTCTCTCTCTCTCTCTCTCTCTCTCTCTCTCTCTCTCTCTCTCTCTCTCTCTCTCTCTCTCTCTCTCTCTCTCTCTCTCTCTCTCTCTCTCTCTCTCTCTCTCTCTCTCTCTCTCTCTCTCTCTCTCTCTCTCTCTCTCTCTCTCTCTCTCTCTCCCCCCCACGTTACAGTATTGATGGTTAGACATTCATCATGTAAATGGTCTCCAGACTCGGCAGCAGTCACAGACCTATCTCCATTTATTACCCCACACCGCTAACTGTTGATTAGAATATATTGGATCCTTACTGTCCATTCTCCTCCCTCATAGATATTAGAAATAGGTCTTCTTGACAATACAATCAGCATTGCATAGCACATGTTCTGCATTCTCTGCAGAGGACGAGTTGATATGGTATTGATCTTCCTCTCTCTGCAGGATGAGTGGGATCACAGTAGTAATAGCAGTACAGGGTCCAGGCCCAGCTCAGGTTCAAGGCCTGGTTCAGGCTCCAGGTCCGGTAGCAGAGGGAGGAACAACCAGTTCAGAGGGCCAGCCAAGGTACAGGTAACTACCAAACCATACTACAGCTTTTATATCAGACCACCACCACACCCTAACCGCCCCTCCCCAACCCTAACCCCCACAAACACAGTATTATCAAGGTACTGGTAACTAACCATACTGCTGCTTTTACATCAGACCACCAACACCACCACAGAACCCCCACACCAGCTGTGGACGGTGGAGGAAGAAATCAGAGGACGGGGCTCTCTTCCAGCCAGTATGAGCGCATCGTCCGATTTCTTCCTCCACCGGCCACCTCTGCCCCACGCACAGTAATATGTCCTGTTTCGCTCTCTTTTGTCCCAAGGGACCAATAAGAAAGCTACTGCAGGCTTCTGCACCACGTGATTTACTATCAGAGGTCATCAGGGGTCGTAAGGACATTCCCCACCCTCTCTTATCATGCATCACCTTACTGAAGAGGGGTATAATATGCTGTGCATGAAAAGTCTTCAATGGTACTGGCTTACCTTGTTCCATGTTATGTAATGTTGGGTTAATGCAGGGTTTGGGGCAGAGGGGGTGGGGGAGGGGCAACATGCCCTCTGGTTCTTCTGTCAGGCTCCAGGATGTCTCTCCCTGAGGAGTTGTGTGTCTGCTCCATTGAGATAGATAGAGGACTCAATATGCCATAATGGCACAGATACAAATATGATCTATCTCTATGGTCATCTCTGTCCCCCCCCCTCTTTCAGAGGTCTGGCATTCCCTCTGCATTCCTTCCCTATGGGAAAACACATCAGTAATTTACCAACATACAGTACATGTTGTGACGGACCAGCTAAAGATTTACTGCAGTATTTGTGTCCCAGAAATGTTTGTTTCCAAATAATGTCCCTCCCGTCCCTCTCACCACAGGAGGTTGGTGGCACCTTCATTGGGGAGGACAGGCTCGCGGTAATGGCTGGAGCAGAGTGAGTGGAGGACAGGCTCGCGGTAATGGCTGGAGCAGAGTGAGTGGAATGGTATCAAACACATGGTTTCCATGGTTTCCATGTGTTTGATGCCATTCCATTTGCTCCGTTCCAGACATTATTATGAGCCGTCCTCCACTCACCAGCCTCCACTGCCTCTCAAGTAGTAATAATAAGTGACGGGATGATTATCTTTCCACTGAAGGGGACTTGAACTAATGCTACATCAATGTCAGGGTGTGTTAGTATGCAGGTTGAGTGTTATTTCAATTTAGCACTGTGACAATAAAGAGAACCCTTTTGATCACTATTAAGCTGTAGTAGTAGTAGTAAACGTGTTCTGTATAGTGATGTACAGGTAATACATTGTTGTAATAAGTTGTGTGTTGTCTTTCAGAACGGGAACAGAGAAGGGTCATTTGACATCCTGGGTACTGATATCTGGGCTGCTAACACCATGGACTCTCATGGGTATGTCATGCACACTGTTGACTCATACTCCACCCACACACCCCCATCACAACACACACACTGAGGATGACTCCTATTACATATGAATGATATCTCTAGCTAATACAGATGCATAGCTAGTCAAGTGCGTTTACTTCAATAGGCTTCTCCATGGCATTGTGTTATGGGATGGATGGCTATAAAGGAGAGATTAATAGCGGTATTCGGTTTTTGTAACAGTACTCGCTGCTGTCTTATCCATATACAGTGGGGGAAAAAAGTATTTAGTCAGCCACCAATTGTGCAAGTTCTCCCACTTAAAAAGATGGGAGAGGCCTGTAATTTTCATCATAGGTACACGTCAACTATGACAGACAAATTGAGAAAAGAAAATCCAGAAAATCACATTGTAGGATTTTTAATGAATTTATTTGCTAATTATGGTGGAAAATAAGTATTTGGTCACCTACAAACAAGCAAGATTTCTGGCTCTCACAGACCTGTAACAACTTCTTTAAGAGGCTCCTCTGTCCTCCACTCGTTACCTGTATTAATGGCACCTGTTTGAACTTGTTATCAGTATAAAAGACACCTGTCCACAACCTCAAACAGTCACACTCCAAACTCCACTATGGCCAAGACCAAAGAGCTGTCAAAGGACACCAGAAACAAAATTGTAGACCTGCACCAGGCTGGGAAGACTGAATCTGCAATAGGTAAGCAGCTTGGTTTGAAGAAATCAACTGTGGGAGCAATTATTAGGAAATGGAAGACATACAAGACCACTGATAATCTCTCTCGATCTGGGGCTCCACGCAAGATCTCACCCCGTGGGGTCAAAATGATCACAAGAACGGTGAGCAAAAATCCCAGAACCACATGGGGGGACCTAGTGAATGACCTGCAGAGAGCTGGGACCAAAGTAACAAAGCCTACCATCAGTAACACACTACGCCGCCAGGGACTCAAATCCTGCAGTGCCAGACGTGTCCCCCTGCTTAAGCCAGTACATGTCCAGGCCCGTCTGAAGTTTGCTAGAGTGCATTTGGATGATCCAGAAGAGGATTGGGAGAATGTCATATGGTCAGATGAAACCAAAATATAACTTTTTGGTAAAAACTCAACTCGTCGTGTTTGGAGGACAAAGAATGCTGAGTTGCATCCAAAGAACACCATACCTACTGTGAAGCATGGGGGTGGAAACATCATGCTTTGGGGCTGTTTTTCTGCAAAGGGACCAGGGCGACTGATCCGTGTAAAGGAAAGAATGAATGGGGCCATGTATCGTGAGATTTTGAGTGAAAACCTCCTTCCATCAGCAAGGGCATTGAAGATGAAACGTGGCTGGGTCTTTCAGCATGACAATGATCCCAAACACACCGCCCGGGCAACGAAGGAGTGGCTTCGTAAGAAGCATTTCAAGGTCCTGGAGTGGCCTAGCCAGTCTCCAGATCTCAACCCCATAGAAAATCTTTGGAGGGAGTTGAAAGTCCGTGTTGCCCAGCGACAGCCCCAAAACATCACTGCTCTAGAGGAGATCTGCATGGAGGAATGGGCCAAAATACCAGCAACAGTGTGTGAAAGCCTTGTGAAGACTTACAGAAAACGTTTGACCTGTGTCATTGCCAACAAAGGGTATATAACAAAGTATTGAGAAACGTTTGTTATTGACCAAATACTTATTTTACACCATCATTTGCAAATAAATTCATTAAAAATCCTACAATGTGATTTTCTGGATTTT
Organism: Coregonus lavaretus; assembly: GCF_964263955.1. NCBI lineage: Eukaryota > Metazoa > Chordata > Actinopteri > Salmoniformes > Salmonidae > Coregonus > Coregonus lavaretus. Next base: position 11,881 of record NW_028162860.1, read on the forward strand.
TTTTCCTCATTTTGTCTGTCATAGTTGACGTGTACCTATGATGAAAATTACAGGCCTCTCTCATCTTTTTAAGTGGGAGAACTTGCACAATTGGTGGCTGACTAAATACTTTTTTCCCCCACTGTATGTGTGTATATGTATGTATGTATGTATGTATGTATGTATGTATGTATGTATGTATGTATGTGTGTATATATATATATATATATATATGTGTGTGTGTGTGTGTGTGTGTGTGTGTGTTTGTATGCATGTATGTGTGTATATATATATGTGTGTTTGTATGTATGTGTATATATGTGTATATCTATATGTGTGTGTATGTATGTGTATATATATACAGTGGGGAGAACAAGTATTTGATACACTGCCGATTTTGCAGGTTTTCCTACTTACAAAGCATGTAGAGGTCTGTAATTTTTATCATAGGTACACTTCAACTGTGAGAGACGGAATCTAAAACAAAAATCCAGAAAATCACATTGTATGATTTTTATGTAATTAATTTGCATTTTATTGCATGACATAAGTATTTGATACATCAGAAAAGCAGAACTTAATATTTGGTACAGAAACCTTTGTTTGCAATTACAGAGATCATACGTTTCCTGTAGGTCTTG
>NW_028162860.1:17500-90972 GCF_964263955.1 Coregonus lavaretus
TTTTTCAACAGGACAATGACCCAACACACCTCCAGGCTGTGTAAGGGCTATTTGACCAAGAAGGAGAGTGAAGGAGTGCTGCATCAGATGACCTGGCCTCCACAATCACCCGACCTCAACCCAACTGAGATAGTTTGGGATGAGTTGGACCGCAGAGTGAAGGAAAAGCAGCCAACAAGTGCTCAGCATATGTGGGAACTCCTTCACGACTGCATTCCAGGTGAAGCTGGTTGAGAGAATGCCAAGAGTGTGCAAAGCTGTAATCAAGGCAAAGGGTGGCTCCTTTGAAGAATCTCAAATCTCAAATATATTTTGATTTGTTTAACACTTTTTTTTGGTTACTACATGATTCCATATGTGTTATTTCATAGTTTTGATGTCTTCACTATACTTCTACAATGTAGAAAATAGTCAAAATAAAGGAAAAACCCTTGAATGAGTAAGTGTGTCCAAACTTCTGACTGGTACTGTATATATTGTCTGACTGTAGAACTTTGCAATTCAATTCAAAGAAGATGATTAATCCCGGAGTGGAAATGATTGCTGGCAGGTCAGGAGTAGGATACAGATACAGCTTAGGGTGGGTCTGTCTCGCATGTCTACAGGACAACGTCACTGTGTGCCAGTGTTCCAGTCTGGGTTTGTCTGCTCTGCCCTCGTCTGCTGACGGGCAGGATGTTGGCACCAGGGCACTGGAGGGTCTGGAGGACAGGGCAGGACGCCCACACACACACACACATATATACACACACACACACACACACACACACACACACACACACACACACACACATTCACACACACACACACACACACACACACACACACACATATATATACATATATATATATATATATATATACACACATTCACACGCACACACCCACACACATTCACACGCACACACACACACACATACACACATACACATACACACACACCCCCCCCACCCCCACCTGTCTGGTCTCATGCCCAGTCTGGCCACCAGGGAGTCTCTCCGTCCACCCTGCCCACGTCACTGCCCTGCCTGCCAGCCAGCCAGCCAGCCATAACCCCACGCCAGGCCAAGCCAGTGTCCAGGCCATTGTTTCATTGTGACCACCACACGTCACCACACAATCTCCTTTGACCGACTACTTTGTAAATAACTCAGACACACCAAAACACACAGGAATGAACTGTGACTGCGAGGACGCGGATGACACTGAAAGTAAAACTCAAAGGCAAAAAAGTAGAAAATAGACCAAAGAAAGTACCTCTTCAAGATAACTGAATACTAGTGTTTAGGATCATGCTTCCTTTACAGTGCTTGATAGTATGTCTCTCATGAGACCTGGGAATGCCAGTCCTGTTGCCCAGTGTTTGTCAGTAGTGACATTCAGTGTGTGTGATGCCCATTGCCCTGTTGGCCTCAGTGATCCTATTAGCCAATCTTCAATCATTGGAAAATAAATTAGATGACCAACGATTACGCTTATCCTACCAACGGGACATTAAAAACTGTAATATCTTATGTTTCACCGAGTCGTGGCTGAATGACGACATGGATAACATACAGCTAGCGGGCTATACGCTTCATCGGCAGGATAGAACGGCTGACTCCGGTAAGACAAGGGGTGGCGGTCTGTGTATATTTGTAAACAACAGCTGGTGCACAAAATCAAATACTAAGGAAGTCTCAAGGTTTTGCTCGCCTGAGGTAAAGTACCTTATGATAAGCTGTAGACCACACTATTTACCAAGAGAGTTCATCTATATTTTTCATAGCTGTCTATTTACCAACACAAACCAATGCTGGCATTAAGATTGCACTCAATGAGCTGTATAAGGCCATAACATTTACATTTTATTAATTTACTAAACAGGAAAACGCTCATCCAGAGGCAGCGCTCCTAGTGGCAGGGGACTTTAATGCAGGGAAACTTAAAACCATTCTACCTAATTTCTACCAGCATGTTAAATGTGCAACCAGAGGAAAAAAAACTCTAGACCACGTTTACTCCACACACAGAGACGCATACAAAGCTCTCCCTCGCCCTCCATTTGGCAAATCTGACCATAACTCTATCCTCCTGATTCCTGCTTATAAGCAAAACTAAAGCAGGAAGCACCAGTGACTCGGTTAATAAAAAAAGTGGTCAGATGACGCAGATGCTAAGCTACAGGACTGTTTTGCTAGCACAGACTGGAACATGTTCCAGGATTCTTCAGATAGCATTGAGGAGTACACCACATCAGTCACTGGCTTCATCAATAAGTGCATCGATGACGTCGTCCCCACAGTGACCGTATGTACATACCCCAACCAGAAGCCATGGATTACAGGCAACATCCGCACTGAGCTAAAGGGTAGAGCTGCCGCTTTCAAGGAGCGGGACTCTAACCCGGACGCTTATAAGAAATCCTCCTGTACTCCCTGTTCACCCATGACTGCATGGCCAGGCACGACTCCAACACCATCATTAAGTTTGCCGACGACACAACAGTGGTAGGCCTGATCACCGACAACGATGAGACAGCCTATAGGGAGGAGGTCAGAGGCCTAGCTGTGTGGTGCCAGGACAACAACCTCTCCCTCAATGTGAGCAAGACAAAGGAGCTGATCGTGGACTACAGGAAAAAAAAGAGGACTGAGCACGCCCCCATTCTCATCGACGGGGCTGTAGTGGAACAGGTTGAGAGCTTCAAGTTCCTTGGTGTCCACATCACCATCAAACTATCATGGTCCAAACCCACCAAGACAGTTGTGAAGAGGGCACGACAAAGCCTATTCCCCCTCAGGAGACTGAAAAGATTTGGCATGTGTCCTCAGATCCTCAAAAAGTTATTCAGCTGCACCATCGAGAGCATCCTGACTGGTATGGCAACTGCTCGGCCTCCGACCACAAGGCACTACAGAGGGTAGTGGGTACGGCCCAGTACATCACTGGGGCCAAGCTTTCTGCCATCCAGGACCTCTATACCAGGCGGTGTCAGAGGAAGGCCCTCAAAATTGTCAAAGACTCCAGCCACCCTAGTCATAGACTGTTCTCTCTGCTACCGCACGGCAAGCAGTACCGGAGCACCAAGTCTAGGTCCAAAAGGCTTCTCAACAGCTTCTACCCCCAAGCCATAAGACTGCTGAACAGCTAATCATGGCTACCCGGACTATTTGCACCCCCACCCCATCTTTTTACGCTGCTGCTACTCTGTTAATTATTCATGCATAGTCACTTTAACTCTACCCACATGTACATATTACCTCAACTACGTCAACTAGTCGTTGCCCCCGCACATTGACTCTGCACCGGTATATAGCCTCCCTACTGTTATTTTATTTTACTTCTGCTCTTTTTTTTCTCAACACTTTTTTGTTGTTGTTTTATTTTACTTTTTTATTAAGAAATAGATGCATTGTTGGTTAAGGGCTGTAAGTAAGCATTTCACGGTAAGGTCTACACCTGTTGTATTCGGCGCATGTGGCAAATACAATTTGATTTGATTTGACACATAGTTGTCTAATATCCCCTAGCAGGCTCCCAGGGCCAGGACCAGTCAGTCCATCCCTAGGTTTACCTCACTGATAACATGACTAGAGAGATGGATTCTTGGGGAGGATTTTTTTCGTTGAGAGGGAGATGAAGTGAAACTGCTGATGCTGGAGTGGGAAGCCTGCATCCCAAAGCCGAGCTCTCTCCCATCCAGGACCTCTATACCAGGCGGTGTCAGAGGAAGGCCTTAAAAATTGTCGAAGACTCCAGCCACCCAAGTCATAGACTGTTCTCTCTGCTACTGCACTGCAAGCGTTACCGGAGTGCCAAGTTTGGGACCAAAAGGCTCCTGAACAGCTTCTACCCCAAGCCATAAGACTGCTGAACAATTAATAAACTGGCTACCAGGACTATTTTCATTGACCCTCTTTTTTTGCACTGACTTCCTTGCACTGGCTCTATGCACACTCACTGGACACTACCCACTGGACTCTACCCACACACTGTCACATACTACACAGACACTCCAACACACACACACACACACACACACACACACACACACAACATACGCTCACACACACAAAACACACACATGCATATTGACACAACACGCACACATAGACACACTTTTTATTATCTATCCTAATTGCCTAGTCACCTTTACCCCTACCTGCATGTACATATTACCTCAACTAACTGGTACCCATGCATATTGACTCGGTACCGGTACTCCTTGTATATAGCCATGTTTCTACCTGGTACCCTGGCACACTGACTCAGTACTGGTACTCCTTGTATATAGCCATGTTGTTATTTTATTGTTACTATTTCCTTTTTTTTTTTGTTATTTGATTTTTAAATTTTAAATTTTAGTCATTTAGCAGACGCTCTTATCCAGAGCGACTTACAGTTAGTGAGTGCATACATTTTCATACTGGCCCCCCGTGGGAAACAAACCCACAACCCTGGCGTTGCAAGCGCCATGCTCTACCAACTGAGCTTGAAATGGTACCCCTACATAGTGCTCTGCTTTTGACCAGAGCCCCAAGTGAATAGGGTACCTTTTGGGACGCACCCCACTATATGTTTGTTCCACTCGGTCTCTCGAATGGTGAAGGGTAGTCAGTGTAGTGTGTGTGTTGGCTAGCTATTGTTTACATCCTGCCAATCAGAAGCATGAACGTGAGGGCTGTTTAAAAGAGTGATCAGTAGGAATAGAATGTTCTGAAACAATTTGGATACGAACACAGATTTTTGTTTTCCATTGAAAAATGTTTTCACCCTCAGATTCCAGAGCTACTCTGGGGAAAGAGACTACGTAACTCACAACCCCCCCTCCCCTCCCATCCCACTTCCTCAGACCCAGAATAGCAGCGCAAAGGCCCAATAGGGAAAAGTACCTGGGGAGGAAAGGACAGGAAAGGTAGAGCATGGGGGAGAAGCAGCTTCCTGTCTACACCCCATGTTATGAAGACGGGTCAGATTCCTGCAGGATGATACCATGGAGCTGGCACTGGGTCTGGAGTGAGACGTGCTTCATTAAGGATGTGCCCCTTCCTTCTCTTCAGTCCCATTTCTGACATAGTTTACACAGCCAGTGTCCCCGCCCTCCTGACCCTAGCAGAGCTTTAGCCAAGGTGTGCATGCGCTTGTTTACGTCAGGTCAGGTTTAAACCTCTTTTGAGGGCCTAAATAGACATACCCAAAAGTAACTGCTATTCATGTGTAATTACATGATTTTGACATGCAAAAACTTGGTATATTTGGTAAGAAGACATCTGGGAGATTATGAGGAAATGATCAGAAGATAGATAGGAGTTACATAGTTCAGAATACACAAGATCAAGCACACACAATATCTGTTTTTATTTATTTTTATTTTGAAAGTAATCTTTCATTGACAAGCTATGAGTATATTATTGATTGCTAGAGCTGGAAACACATCAGATGGCTTCCACAACATGTGAAAAATATCAGAAAGAAAAATGGGATTGATAGACCTAACAACTAGAAATGGGCAGATGTTTTAGTAAGTGGTGTCAGGTGTGGTCATGGGACATTTCCAAGTGTCCCTAAACCTCTCCAAAGTGGCATATTGTGGCGTAAATTAGATAATTCCAGTGCTATTACATATTTGCAATCCCCAAATGCTATTTGTTCAGTATAAAAACACAATTTCTACCATATGAACCTCACTAAAACATTGTGGTGGTGTTATGGGGTATCCAGGGTACATTCAAGTGTCATTTCAACCTCTCCAAAGTGTCTGAATGTGGTAATTGCACTGTTGCTTCACACTGGATGTGCCTAAAAGTTATTGTTCACTAAAAAAACAAAGTTTCTACAACACCAACCTCTCTACAACATTGTGGTGGTGTCGGGGGACATACAGGGGATATGGATGCCTACAGCGGGTAAGCAGGCATCATAGTTTTTGATACACAAAGATATAGTCACTCGGTGGACATTCGGTGTTGCCATTAAGTCATACATCATCAGATAACATTGGCAACATGCTAGATTTGTTCATACTAATCTAAGGATTAATTTGATACCCCCCATGTAGCTATAGCTCAAACACAGACCAAATCGAAGCTTACCTTGTAAGATGTTTGCTGTTTGGTGAAAATGTTGTGTAAAATAAACATTTTGACTATCAGGGCTGGTGATCAATAATGGTAGGTCACAGGCAGATAAATAAGATATCCTAATGATCTGTGGAGTCCCGGCTTTCGGTGTGTATCAACGTATTCCGTGTTTATTTCGTTTATGCTTCACAACGCTAACTGGAATGTATTTAGCAGCCATCTTGAAATGAGGTCATCAGCTCGGCCTGTCCTTATAAATCTGTATGCCCATATATGGTAGGAAGTCATACCAAAGATTTGAAGGCACTAACTAATAGCCAAGATACTCAGCTTTCCGCAGACACCCTGCTTTTGCAGATTTAGGCTACCGTTCTCATACCAGACTGAATTGAATCAAAATAATCTAATAGGGTCCCCAGATACATTTAAGATGTTGGCAGGGCCAGGGTGGTACAGTAGTCACTGATGTGCTCTCTGTCATGGCAGGAAGCCCTCTCATGTTTCCATAGTGACAGACAGGGACGGACAGCTCAGTCATCGGGATGATGATGTCAACATGAGATTGTTATTGTGACATGTACAGTACCAGTCAAAAGTTTGGACACACCTACTCATTCCAGGGTTTTTCTTTATTTTTACTATTTTCTACATTGTAGAATAATAGTGAAGACATCACAACTATGAAATAACACATGGAATCATGTAGTAACCAAAAAAGTGTTAAACAAATCAAAATATATTTTATATTTTAGATTCTTCAAATAGCCACCCTTTGCCTTGATGACAGCTTTGCACACTCTTGGCATTCTCTCAACCAGCTTCATGAGGAATACTTTTCCAACAGTCTTGAAGGAGTTCCCACATATGCTGAGCACTTGTTGGCTGCTTTTCCTTCACTCTGCGGTCCAACTCATCCCAAACTATCTCAATTGGGTTGAGGTCGGGTGATTGTGGAGGCCAGGTCATCTGATGCAGCACTCCATCACTCTCCTTCTTGGTCAATTAGCCCTTACACAGTCTGGAGGTGTGTTGGGTCATTGTCCTGTTGAAAAACTAATGATAGTCCCACTAAGCGCAAACCAGATGGGATGGCGTATCGCTGCAGAATGCTGTGGTAGCCATGCTGGTTAAGTGTGCCTTGAATTCTAAATACATCACTGACAGTGTCACCAGCAAAGCACCATCACACCACCTCCTCCATGCTTCACGGTGGGAAACACACATGCGGAGATCATCCGTTCACATACTCTGCGTCTCACAAAGACACAGTGAGCATAGCCTGCACTCATCAAATTTGCACTCATCAGACCAAAGGACAGATTTCCACTGGTCTAATGTCCATTGCTCGTGTTTCTTGGCCCAAGCAAGTCTTTTATTCTAATTGGTGTCGTTTAGTAGTGGTTTCTTTGCAGCAATTCGACCATGAAGGCCTGATTCACGCAGTCTCCTCTGAACAGTTGATGTTGAGATGTGTCTGTTACTTGAACTCTGTGAAGCATTTGGGCTGCAATCTGAGGTGCTGTTAACTCTAATGTACTTAACCTCTGCAGCAGAGGTAACTCTGGGTCCTCATGAGAGCCAGTTTCATCATAGCGCTTGATGGTTTTTGCGACCACTTGAAGAAACTTTCAAAATTCTTGACATTTTCCGGATTGATTGACCTTCATGTCTTAAAGTAATGATGGACTGTTGTTTCTCTTCGCTTATTTTAGCTGTTCTTGCCATAATATGGACTTGGTATTTTACCAAATAGGGATATCTTCTGTATACCACCCCTACCTTGTCACAACACAACTGATTGGCTCAAACGCATTAAGAAGGAAAGAAATTCCACAAATTAACTTTTAACAAGGCACACCTGTTAATTTAAATGCATTCCAGGTGACTACCTCATGAAGCTGGTTGAGAGAATGCCAAGCGTGTGCAAAGCTGTCATCAAGGCAAAGGGTGGCTACTTTGAAGAATCTGAAATCAAAAATATATTTTGATTTGTTTAACACTTTTTTGGTTACTACATGATTCCATATGTGTTATTTCATGGTTTTGATGTCTTCACTATTATTCTACAATGTAGAAAATAGTAAAAATAAAGAAACTCTTGAATGAGTAGGTGTGTCCTAACTTTTGACTGGTACTGTACATCTCTGCATGCTCTGGGGGATTCTGAGCATGTCAACAACAACCCATGCATGGATCTGTATGTCAAATGAAACTGGGTGTGTGATATTTTGAAAACCCTAACAACATCCAGTTGCCTTGTTTGTGCGACTGCAACTTGACTGCCATGTGCCGAAGTCATCCGGCACCATTTGAGTTCAATAGGTATTGCTATTGCTTGCATATCAGCAGGTTCTTCCTTTTCCTATAGGTGACAGTGTTTTTTCATTGACATTTGAGCCGGCTGGTCTCTTTCCATGTGCGTGCGCGGATGTCCTTGTGCAATCATTTCCGTCGTTCCATTTGTTAAACTCTCATGGTCTCATCTACTCAAGCCTGATGGATATACAGTCGATTGACCCTGGCTCATCATTAATGAAGACTGAACTCATGTTGGTAAACATCTCCAGTCAGTCATTGGGAACCTGAGGTCTGTGCCTGGCCGGCTGACTGGTGGACACATCCGGCCTGGTCAGCTCCAGTTCATTCCTGCTGAACAAAGCGACCAGGGGGCCAGACTCAAGACGTCTCCTCAGACTGGCTGGCCCGCTCAGTCTACGTGCAACGGAGCAGGAGCCTCAGAGGGGAGGCAGTCAGCCAGCCAGCCCTCGGGGGCTGGGGGCCGGTGGCTGGGGTCCGGGTGCTGGGACCGTACTTAACACAGGCCTGTCTGGGGCTGGAGGAACAGGGTTGGCCCCGCTCCCTCCTCCATCCTTGTCCTCCTCATCCTCCCTCCTTCACGTCCACAGTAGAACAATGAGGAGGTCAGCGTGGAGAGCAGCCCCCTCCTACACCCTTTTCCTGCCATTGTCAGTCAGTCAGTCAGAGAGGAGAGAGTCTCAGTGTTAGGTCTGCTCCCAGTGACCGACCACAGAGGAACACTGACCTTCTAGGGATCAGGAGACTGGCTCTGTAGGAGACACGTAGACACACACACATGCACATGGACGGACACACATATGCTAATGCACGCGCGCACACAAAATGACTTTGGCACAGAATCTCACTTTTGCTTCATTTGTTATTTGCCCGCCACTCTTCCTGTGTGAATGGGTTAATTTGTTAGGTCTGGATGTCTTTCTTTATTCCCCAAACCTCAACATTATATACATCATAATTCTCCTTCTGACATTCAACAACACGTCCAAGTTCATGAATGAACGTGAGACATCTGAGACTTTGAGTATCAACATGTTCCGCTCCATAATCATCACTTCTGGTGGTCTGATCCTGAGCATCTCATTGGTTGGCCAGACAGACGAGGATTGCATCGTAATAGTCAGTCAGACTAGCTGTTAGAGGCACCTCCCATATGGGATCAGGAGCCAGTGGCACCCTATTCTCTATGGGCCCTAGTCAAGAGTAGTGCACTATAAAGGGAATAGGGTGCCATTTGGGACAATTGCCATGGATATCCTGCATGCTACGCCCCTCAAACCCTATTTTGTCTCGTCCTCCTTCCCCTGTATTTATGAGACTGGAAACCAAACCACATAGGCCTGATTTGTACTGGTAGAGATGGGAGGCAGGGAGAGGGAGGGGAAGAGAGAAAGAGCGGGGCTGAATGGATGGGATGGGAGGCAGAAGGGAGGAGAAGAGAGAGAGAGAAAGAGCGGGCTGAATGGATGGGATGGGAGGCAGGAGGGAGGGGAAGAGAGAGAGAGAAACGGCGGGGCTGACTGGATGGGAGGCGGGAGGGGAAGAGAGAGAGAGAGAGTGAGGCTGACTGGATGGGAGGCAGGAGGGAGGGGGAGAGAGAGAGAAAGAGCGGGGCTTACTGGATGGGATGGGAGGCAGGAGGGAGGGGAAGAGAGAGAGAGAAAGAGCGGGGCTGACTGGATGGGAGGCAGGAGGGAGGGGAAGAGAGAGAGAGAAAGAGCGGGGCTTACTGGATGGGAGGCGGGAGGGGAAGAGAGAGAGAGAGTGAGGCTGACTGGATGGGAGGCAGGAGGGAGGGGAAGAGAGAGAGAGAAAGAGCGGGGCTGACTGGATGGGAGGCAGGAGGGAGGGGAAGAGAGAGAGAGAAAGAGGAGGGCTGAATGAATGGGTGGATGGCAGAGGTAAACAACGTCTGTGTGGGCCAAACCCGCCCGCTGTAGAGGCCCCTATCTGTGCCCCCACCAGACCACCAGACTATACTGTCTCTCTGTGATTATATACCAGCCAGACATGGGCCCATTAGGCAGTATCCTGTCCTGCTTTCTCTCTCTGCCTCCCAGGCTGATCAATGAGACCATGTGAAATCATTCAACTTCATCCATCAAAATAATTCAAATGGCTTTATAGCCATTGATTATAACTGATGTACAGTATATACAATGTTAACCATTAGTTATAATCATTTGTTTATGTAGTTCTGAAGTGTGTATCCCACTGAATGTGGAAGTGGGGACCAGGGGAATGTTGTTACCTAACAGTCTCTCATTGTGATGACGGCCTGATCCCGCCTCTGACTGAACTGATTGAAAACCAGCAAAGCAAGGCACCGCTCTCCCACTTTACAAAAGCATCAATCCTCCAGCAATCTCTCTCTCTCCCCAGTCTTTAACCCGTGACTTTCTGCATGAGTCCTGACGCTGTAGAAAGGCTGCTTCACTCATAATGGCTTCTTATGCAACCAGTGACCATTGGCCAGAGAACACAGGGTCCCTGACTGGCCTGTCTGGGAATAATAAACCATTAGATTACTATACTAGAGCCTGTTAATAATAAGCCACTAGACTAGAGCCTGTTAATAATAAGCCACTAGACTAGAGCCTGTTAATAATAAGCCACTAGACTAGAGCCTGTTAATAATAAGCCACTAGACTAGAGCCTGTTAATAATAAGCCACTAGACTAGAGCCTGTTAATAATAAACCACTATACTAGAGCCTGTTAATAATAAACCACTAGACTAGAGCCTGTTAATAATAAACCACTAGACTAGAGCCTGTTAATAATAAACCACTATACTAGAGCCTGTTAATAATAAACCACTATACTAGAGCCTGTTAATAATAAACCACTAGACTAGAGCCTGTTAATAATAAGCCACTAGACTAGAGCCTGTTAATAATAAACCACTAGACTAGAGCCTGTTAATAATAAACCACTAGACTAGAGCCTGTTAATATTAAGCCACTAGACTAGAGCCTGTTAATAATAAGCCACTAGACTAGAGCCTGTTAATAATAAACCACTAGACTAGAGCCTGTTAATAATAAGCCACTAGACTAGAGCCTGTTAATAATAAGCTACTAGACTAGAGCCTGTTAATAATAAGCCACTAGACTAGAGCCTGTTAATAATAAGCCACTAGACTAGAGCCTGTTAATAATAAGCCACTAGACTAGAGCCTGTTAATAATAAGCCACTAGACTAGAGCCTGTTAATAATAAACCACTAGACTAGAGCCTGTTAATAATAAACCATTAGACTAATGCCGCAGCCTGCTTGGTATTCAACCTTCCTAAGTTCTCCCATGTCACCCGTGTGGTCTCCTGAGTGGCGCAGTGGTCTAAGGCACTGCATCGCAGTGCTAGCTGTGCCACTAGAGATCCTGGTTCGAATCCAGGCTCTGTCGTAGCCGGCCGTGACCGGGAGACCCATGGGGCGGCGCGCAATTGGCCCAGCGTCGTCCAGGGTAGGGGAGGGAATGGCCGGCAGGGATGTAGCTCAGTTGATAGAGCATGGTGTTTGCAACGCCAGGGTTGTGGGTTCGATTCCCACAGGGGGTATTAAAAAAATAATAATGTAAGTCGCTCTGGATAAGAGCGTCTGCTAAATGACGTAAATGTAAATGTAAATGTAAATGTCACCCCGCTCCTCCACACACTCCACTGGCTTCACCTCGAAGCTCGCGTCATCAAGTGCTTGCCTACGGAGGAACTGCACCTCCTTACCTTCAGGCTATGCTCAAACCCTACATCCCAACCCGAGCACTCAGTTCCACCACCTCTGGTCTCTTGGACATCCCACCCCTATGGTAGGGCAGCTCCCGCTCAGCCCAGTCAAAGCTCTTCTCTGTCCTGGCACCCCAATGGGAGGGCAGCTCCCGCTCAGCCCAGTCCAAGCTCTTCTCTGTCCTGGCACCCCAATGGGAGGGCAGCTCCCACTCAGCCCAGTCCAAGCTCGTCTCTGTCTGGCTCCCCAATGGTGGAACAAGCTTCCCCCTAAAGTCAGGACAGCGGAGTCCTGCCCATCTTTCAAAAACGTCTGAAACCCTACCTCTTTGAAGAGTATCTTAAATAACTCTCACAGCGCCCCCATTAGACTAGAGCCTGTTAATAATAACCCATTAGACTAGACCCTGTTAATAATAAACCGTTAAACTAGACTAGAGCCAACGATGAGACAGCCTATAGGGAGGAGGTCAGAGAACTGGCCGTGTGGTGCCAGGATAACAACCTCTCCCTCAACATGATCAAGACAAAGGAGATGATTGTGGACTACAGGAAAAAAAAGAGGACCGAGCACACCCCCATTCTCATTGACGGGGCTGTAGTGGAACAGGTTGAGAGCTTCAAGTTCCTTGGTGTCCACATCACCAACAAACTATCATGGTCCAAACACACCATGACAGCCGTGAAGAAGGTACGACAAAGCCTATTCCCCCTCAGGAGACTATTTGGCATGGGTCCTCAGATCCTCAAAAAGTTATACAGCTGCACCATCGAGACCATCCTGACTGGTTGCATCACCGCCTGGTATGGCAACTGCTCGGCCTCCAACCGCAAGGCACTACAGAGGGTAGTGCGTACGGCCCAGTACATCACTGGGGCCAAGCTTCCTGCCATCCAGGTCCTCTATACCAGGCGGTGTCAGAGGAAGGCCCTAAAAAATAGTCGAAGACTCCAGCCAACCTAGTCATAGACTGTTCTCTCTGCTACCACACGGCAAGCGGTACTGGAGCACCAAGTCTAGGTCCAAAAGGCTTCTTAACAGCTTCTACCCGGACTATTTGCAATGTCTCCCCCCCCCCCCTCTTTTTACGCTGCTGCTACTCTGTTTATTATCTATGCATAGTCACTTTAACTCTACCCACATGTACATATTACCTCAATTACCTCGCCTAACCGGTGCCCCCGCACATTGACTCAGTACCGGTACCCCCTGTATATAGCCTCCCTACTGTTATTTTATTTTACTGCTGCTCTTTTATTTTTATTTTTTTACTTATCTATTTTTTACTTAACACTTTTTTTCTTACAACTGCATTGTTGGTTAAGGACTTGTAAGTAAGCATTTCATTGTAAGGTCTACACCTGTTGTATTCAGCGCATGTGGCAAATAACATTTGATTTGATGATTTTTTTCTCAGCCCTTGAAGGTTGTGTGAGTTTTTACAAGTGACCCTTTGGAAAGGAATCAGACAGATCCACACTAACTGAATGTTATGTATAGAAATGTAGTGTCCCTCTTGGAGAGACGAGGCAATGTTTTATATCACCCTCATTTCTGACTCACCCATCCATCCAGCAGGCCCATTGGACGGACCTGGGCTGATTGGAGAAAGGTCATTGGCAGACTGTGTTGCAGAGCTTTGTATCCATGCTTCTCGAATAGAAGGACTCTTTCTGGTGTGTTGTAATGCGTCTTTTACCACCAGTTCTATTGGAAGCGCACATCACACTTTCTCACCCGTCTCAAGTTCTGTGGTCAGTTGTTATGCACATGCCTGGAATTCTGAGTAAAAGTAGAACTTTGCTGGTGTTGCTAGGTGATGGCTGTTTTGCAAGACTGTCATATTGTTTTTGGTCTCTGTGTTGGCCAGAGACTGGTTTTTATATCTGAGGTAATCCCACACTGAGGTTCAAAATCTAATAAATGTTATTTGTCACATGCTTGGTAAACAACAGGTGTAGACTAACAGTGAAATGCTTACTGACGGGACCTTACCCACAATGCAGAGAGAAGAATAGAAAAATTATAGAAACAATAACATGAGGAATAAATCCACAACGAGTAACAGTCATTTAGTTAGAAACTTTAGTTTATTTAGGAAATATTTTCTTAACTCTATTTCTTGAACTGCATTGTTGTTTAAGGGCTTTTAAGTAAGCATTTCACTGTAAGGTCTACACCTGCTGTATTCGGCGCATGTGACAAATAAAAATTGATTTGATATACACGGAGTACCAGTACTGAGTCAATGTGCAGGGGTACGAGGTCACTGAGGTAGATATGTACATATAGGTAGGGGTAAAGTGACTAGGCAACAGGATAGATAATAAACAGTAGCAACAGTGTATGTGATGAGTCAAAAGAGTTAGTGCAAAAAGGCTCAATGCAGATAGTCTGAGTAGCTATTTGGTTAACTATATAGCAGTCTTATGGCTTGGGGGTAGAAGCTGTTCACGGTCCTGTTGGTTCCAGACTTTGTGCCTCAGTACCACTTGCCGTGCAGTAGCATAGAGAACAGTCTATGGCTTGGGTGGCTGGAGTCTTTGACAATTTTTTGGGCCTTCCGCTGACACCGCCTGGTATAGAGGTTCTGGATGGCAGGGAGCACGGACCCAGTGATGTACTGGGCCGTACGCACTACCCAAACAGACGGATGCCAAGCAGTTGCCATACCAAGCTGTGATGCAGCCAGTCAAGATGCTCTCGATGGTGCAGCTGTAGAACTTTTGGACTGGCACATGTGCGCGTGTGTGCACCCTCGCCTCGAGTTATAATATAATAATATAATATGCCATTTAGCAGACGCTTTTATCCAAAGCGACTTACAGTCATGCGTGCATACATTTTGTAAAAAAAAATTTTGTGTATGGGTGGTCCCGGGGATCGAACCCACTACCTTGGCGTTACAAGCGCCGTGCTCTACCAGCTGAGCTACAGAGGACCACGAGTTGATCCAGGTTTTGATCTGAGACACAGAGAGAGAGACCGGGTATTGGAGGCCCTGCCTGGCCTATGGTGGAAAGACATTCCACAGCGTTTCCTGTTTGGTTGGAGCTACACTTCTCTTTCCCCCGTCTGCCTGCCTGCTTTCTCCGCTCCGGAATACCTCTCTTAATGAAATAATGTGAGCTGTGAGGTCAGAGAGGAAACTTGGCCTGTGTCCCAATCCCAAATGGGCCCTGGTCAAAAGGAATAGGGTGCCATTTGAGATGCGGCCTTGGACGGATATCTGTACTTTGTCAGTCCCGTGTAGCTCAGTTGGTAGAGCATGGCGTTTGCAACGCCAGGGTTGTGGGTTCGTTTCCCACGGGGGGCCAGTATGAAAACAAATTAAATGTATGCACTCACTAACTGTAAGTCGCTCTGGATAAGAGCGTCTGCTAAATGACTAAAATGTAAAATGTATCTCTGTGCTTCCTGCCTGTGTGGAGGATGCCAGTTGGCTAACACGGGCCATTCACTTTAGTGAAGTGTCAAGTTAGTGCTAGTTCCACATGTATTACACATCAAAGACTGGAGCAGGTTTGAAATGGGCAAGACAAGCAAACAGTTCTCTGTAATAGTGTAGTGTAAGGACATGCACGTCATGTGACAGAATACATTATATGATCTAGGCTCTCTCAGAGAAAGGCAACTAGTTCTAGCCAATATGAATGGCGTCTTGGCAGTTTTGCATATCAAGACTTGGCGCTTACTAATACTTCTTTCATATAGGATTCACGGTATGTTGCCAGTATAAACAATTGAGCAATGTTTATATGTTCCCTTTTCAAACAGCCCCATCTTTACCTCTTCCTGGTCGGCATTAACCTTTTTATGTTGCCATTGATTTCAACTTTGACCCTGTTGCGACCGTCATGGTAACCTGACGCAGCAAGCAACATTGACCAAGTTCTAAATTCCTCAGATAGGACAGACTGTGTTGCCAACTTAGCAACTTTGTCTCTATGTTTTGAGACGCCTCCAGCGACTTTTATTAACCAAGGGTTTCTATGGTTTTAAAAGCTTTTAGTGACTTTTCCCACACAAATCTGCCGCAAACTAGAGTGGGAGAAGCGGTCTGTCAACACAAATCACAGCAACGGCGCAGAGAAGCACAAGGGGAGGGGGTGTGCGGCGGGAGAGAGGGGCGAAAACGCTACGTTGGGGACCGTAGCTGTGCCGCTGCAAATTGGTGCTGTGACATCGTTGCGGCAAAGGCAAAACTTCCTCAAGCAACTTCTAGCGACAAATCAAGAAGCCAATAGCGAATCTCACTGAAAAATTGTTGCCAACATTGAGGACAGAATGCAATGCAATGCACTGCTTTAATTTCTTCACATTCACAACAGTAAGTTAATTTTCCTGTTATGGTGAATAAAAGTTGTCTACAGTTAGACTCAAAATGTTGTCAGATATGTTCTGGGAATTATATGAGCTGGCTAACCAGCTAATGTTAGATAGCTAGCTAAGTTAGCTAAGAAGCTAGCAACAAACCAAAACATTGTCTAGAGAGTTGCTTTTAGTTGCCTGGCTTGCTAGATTTACATATCCCCCCCCAATAAAAAATACAAAAAATACAGCAGGTAACATTGCTATTTGGACCAGGCTGCTGCATGCAGAATGCAGTTTTGTTCGTACTTTTTCATAATAATGACGAGGACAAGTTTGATGTGGGTGAACAACAATGGAATGTTATTGATTTAATGCCTGCCAAAGCCAGCCGGTAAGATGACGTGACATTTATACTGAGGGGTTGAAGGGACTTTTATACATAATACCGCAGTCATGACTAGGTCGGTTGGCGGAAATAGAAGTACAGGCTTTGTTGCCGACAATACTTTTCAGGTATAAAGAGAAGTTGCCAAAAAGTTGCTAAAGTTGCCGCCAAAACGTCTTGGGTGAAGTGACTAGGCAACAGGATAGATAATAAACAGTAGCAACAGTGTATGTGATGAGTCAAAAGAGTTAGTGCAAAATCATAAGACTTGGGAGAGATAAAGGGGGATGTGTAAAGCCTCCGATTGCTTCGGTTCGGCTGGCGCATAGCTGAACTTGGCTAGGCGAACCGATCAAGTGTGCTCACATACTCCGTTAACAGACCTTCGCTTGAAAAATGAGAAAAAGCAGCAATAGTACTGCTTGTCCATCTTGAGACGCCGTAGCCAGTTCCTCAATATAGTCAGAATTAATCTAAGATAACTAGAGAAATCTGTCATACATTTTTATGTTTCTGTCAATCTTAGATGCGCAATTTTGCATCTAAGATGTTTGGTGCAGTATTTCTCAAGTGAACATTTTTGCATGAAAACGATTGTTTGGCTTCGGGACAAGTCTTAATGTCCTTGAGTGGCCCAGCCAGAGCCCGGACTTGAACCCGATGGAACATCTCAGGAGAGATCTGAAAATAGCTGTGCAGCAACGCTCCCCATCCAACCTGACAGAGCTTGAGAGGACTTGAGTTCCGTGTACAGGAACTCAAGTCCAATTGTTCACCCAACCTGGAATACCTCACAATCAAATGCCGACCGCATTACCTCCCGAGAGAATTCTCTTCGGTCATCGGTTACAGCCAAGTATATTCCCCCTCAAGCTGATACCACGACGGCTCTCAAGGAACTACACTGCACTTTGTGCAAACTGGAAACCGCAAATCCTGAGGCCGCATTTATTGTAGTTGGGTTCTTTAATAAAGCAAATCTTAGGAAAACTCTACCAAAGTTTTATCAACACATTGCCTGCGCCACTCGCGCATCAAAAACTCTCGACCATTTCTGACTTCCTGAGGTCATCAGGAAGTGTATAGGGGATGTTGTTCCCGCTGTGACAATTAAAACCTATCCAAACCAAAAACCGTGGATAGATGGCAACATTCGTGCAAAACTGAAAGTGTGACCCACCGCATTTAACCACGGCAAGGTGACTGGGAATATGGTTGAGTACAAACAGTCCAGTTATGCCCTTCGTAAGGCAATCAAACAGGCAAAACTTCAGGACAGAGACAAAGTGGGGTTGCAATTGTAACGGCTCAGACACGAGATGTATGTGGCAGGGACTCCAGACAATCACAGATTATAAAGGGAAAACCAGCCACGTCACAGACACCAACCTCTTGCTCCCGGACAAGCTAAACACCTTCGTCCACCTCGAGAACAACACTGAGCAGCCGACGCGGGCCACCACCACTCCCGTGGACTGTAGGCTCTCGTTCTCCGTGGCCGACGTGAGACTTTTATGCGTGTTAACCCTCGCAAGGCTACCGGCCCAGACGGCATCCCTAGCTGCGTCCACAAACCATGCGCAGACCATCTGGCTAGAGTGTTTTCAGACATATTCAATCTCTCCCTATTCCAGTCTGTTGTCCCCACTTGCTTCAAGATGTCCACCGTTGTTCCAATACCAAAGAAAGCGAAAGTTTCTGAACTAAATGACAATCGCCTCTTAGCAGTTACATCTGTCATCATGAAGTGCTTTGAGAGGCTAGTTAAGGATCATATCACCTCCACCTTACCCAACACCCTAGACCCACTGCAATTTGCGTACCGCCCCAATAGATCCACGGATGATGCAATCGCCATCACACTGCCCTATCTGAACAAGAGGACTACCTATGTAAGAATGCTGTTCATTGACTACAGCTCAGCGTTCATCACCAAAGTACCCTCCAAGCGCATCATCAAGCTCGGGGCCCTGGGTCTGAACCCCGCCCTGTGCAACTGGGTCCTGGACTTCCTGTGGTGAAGGTAGGCAACAACACCTCCACCATGCTGATCCTCAACACAGGGGCCCCACAAGGGTGCGTGCTCAGCCCCCTCCTGTACTCCCTGTTCACCCATGACTGCGTGGCCACATACGTCTCTTACTCAATCATCAAGTTTGCAGACGACACAACAGTGGTAGGCCTGATTACCAACGACGACGAGACAGCCTACAGGGAGGAGGTGAGGGCCCTGGCGAAGTGGTGCCAGGAAAATAACCTCTCCCTCAAAGTCAACAAAACGAAGGAGCTGATTGTGACAGCAGAGGAGGCACGCCCCATCCACATCGACGGGGCCGCAGTGGAGAAGGCGAAAAGCTTCAAGTTCCTCGGCGTACTCATCACTGACAATCTGAAATGGTCCACCCACACAGACATTGTGGTGAAGAAGGTGCAACAGCGCCTCTTAAAACTCAGGAGGCTGAAGAAATTTGGCTTGGCCCCTATGACCCTCACAAACTTTTACAGATGCACCATTGAGAGTATCTTGTCGGGCTGTATCACCGCCTGGTACAGCAACTACACCGCCCGCAACCGCAGGGCTCTCCAGTGGGTGGTGCGGTCTGCCCAACGCATTACCGGGGGCACACTGCCTGCCCTCCAGGACATCTACAGCACCCGGTGTCATAGGAAGGCCAAGAAGATAATCAAGGACCTCAGCCACCGAGCCACGGCCTGTTCACCCCACTACCATCTAGAAGGCGAGGTCAGTACAAGTGCATCAAAGCTGGGACCGAAAGACTGATAAACAGCTTCTATCTCAAGGCCATCAGACTGTTTAATAGCCATCACTAGCTGGCCTCCACCCAGTACCCTGCCCTGAATCTTAGTCACTGTCACTAGCCGGCTTCCACCCGGTTACTCTACCCTGCACCTTAGAGGCTGCTGCCCTATGTACATAGAGTCATGCAGCACTGGTCACTTGAATAATGTTTACATACTGTTTTACCCACTTCATATGTATAAACTGTATTCTAGTCAAGACCTATCCTATTTAACTATTGCTGTACATATACTAT
Organism: Coregonus lavaretus; assembly: GCF_964263955.1. NCBI lineage: Eukaryota > Metazoa > Chordata > Actinopteri > Salmoniformes > Salmonidae > Coregonus > Coregonus lavaretus. Next base: position 37,359 of record NW_028162860.1, read on the forward strand.
TCTTCAGATATACTACATATTCTATCCATATATTGTCCAAATAGTCTATATATCCCATCACATACAGTGCATTCGGAAAGTATTCAGACCCCTTGACTTTTTCCATATTTTGTTATGTTACAGCCTTATTCTAAAATTGATTACATCTACACACAATACCCCATAAGGCCAGACAAAATTGATTCACTGTTTAACAGATTTTACCCCCAGAAAAGTGAGGCGAGCGAGCGAAGAAAATAAATAAAAAAAACATGAAGTGGATAAAGAATAACAGTACTTTGTCCTAGGCACTTATACAGGCTCTAGACCTAATGTGAGCTTCAAGATTGATATTATTCCATGCCAAAACGTACACTATTTTTCTTTAAAAGAATGCAGACGTTACAATGTTATAACCGTGAGAAATTAAACACAATGGGAAGTATAACTTGCGACAGTTTCTTTATTCCTGATATTTTTAAAAAAACTAATCTCTGATTTAAAATCTAGAACAGCTTCACAAGACACCATAACTAAAGTTGGCCGTGTGCAGTAGATCACCCTACTGGGTGTCAACAAACAATGGCCATTCAACATGTAGAATCGTCTGGAAATAAAAATGACGGCCAATGTTCTGTGGTCAGAGGCAATAGCACAATCACCTGCTGCTTTTTACTGTTCAACAGCACGGTCTGTTTTGTCCTTTTATTTGTTGTTTATTCTGGTCTCTAGGGTGTTCATTTATTTTTAAGAATTATTGGAGCTGTCGTAAGGAACTGCTTTCCTTCTTGCTTACACACTGGGCACATTGGCCTGACATGTTGGAATTGTTGTTTGAGCCTCACCACCTCTTCCCCCTCAAGAACATCTGGACATCCACAATGGACACACATCTGGAAATGACACTGTGATTGCTGAGTAATACTGCGTCTCCACTTGCAGTCCACAGGTTGGCCCCTTGAAAGCAACTATCTGCTTGTGAATTGGATTGTCTTCTTGGAAAAGCTCTGAACCACATGTAAAGATTTTCTCATCCCGAATGCGTTGGACTGCTTTCTGTTCTTCTTTAGACAGCTTGCTTTTGGCATACAAGCGCCTTGGTTTCTCACATTCAACACAGTTGATGGTCGCTCTCACCTTTGCACTGACCATGTCAGCACTCTTCTTTACATTTTCTATATTTGGTGTCAGAGAAGGCCTATCCTTGTCAGTTGTGTCCAAGCTGTACAGATCATCAAATTTCTGGTACTCACGTCTGTCTGCTGTCAATGTTGGATCAGGCGCAAACCTTTAATTTCTTAAATTGTTCTTCTGGCAAGCGTGGAGGATTCATTAAGCAGTACCAGCGTGGAGGATTCATTAAGCAGTACCAGCGTGGAGGATTCATTAAGCAGTACCAGCGTGGAGGATTCATTAAGCAGTACCAGCGTGGAGGATTCATTAAGCAGGACCAGCGTGGAGGATTCATTAAGCAGTACCAGCGTGGAGGATTCATTAAGCAGTACCAGCATGGATCTTCTCCCTCGTATTTCTTGATCTGTACCATGTATTGTGACATCTTGAAATGTCTGTCCTGGAATTGCTTGTACTGTTCCTTGTCCAGGTGTTTTCTGCTGAGGTAATGCGTCATGTCAACTTCTATATCAATGATGTTGAATTGTTGTGCAATATTGGCAATTTCTTCCTGTGTTGCGGGCTGATGTACTTCTACGTGTTTCCTTTCCACTTCAGGCACTCAAACCGGCCACTCAGCTGCCACAGGATGCATACGCCTTTCACGGGCCTCTTTCAGGTCTGGTTGTTTGGTGACTGTTTCCCATAGGCTTGTCATTGTGCTACACTTCTTCACACACTTCTCATTTGATTCTTCCATCTTCTCCCTAGCCAGGGCTGTTCCCTGAAGCCCCAAGTTTAGAAGGGAATTAACTCTCTCGGCAGGGTTGGCCCAGCTGTCACCTGGTGCTGTTCTACAGGCGATAAGCATGTCAAGATCCAGTTGAACAAACAGGAGTGAGTGGCATGCTTGAACAGAGGCATATGTGGTTCTGTGGTCTGGCTCACCATCAGATTGAATGATCAAGATTGACTTGTTGAGAGAGACATCTTCACTGTAGTTCTCTCCTCTGAGGATGCTGAGATTTTCAACTGTGTCGAAGGGGGCTGGATGGCTCGAAAACCTTGTCCTTGACAGTGACATGAACTTTCCCATCATAGAATGCACTAGATGGAGATGCTGGGATGCCTGGGATCAACGTGACAGATGGTTCAAGTCCACTGATGTGGTCATCATGGCCGGCAGCTGCTAGAACTGGCCCAATCACAGGGGGCAATGCTTGGATGTCTGCCTCTGTTACAGGTCCCTATAGGCTGGCCAGGTTCTCCCGACAGGGATGATTGCCTTATCATCCATACATAACGTTTTACAGTCCTTCTGCCACATGCAGGCAAACTGTTTAATGTAGTTCCACTGTACTGCGACACACGTTGAGTCTTGATGTCCCTTATCACCAGAGATTGGACCATGAACTTGAGGTCAAACCTTCCTGTGTACTGGAGAGCAGACATGGACCATGGATTATTGGGTGTAAACGTCTTAGCCACTGTATTGATGGGATTTTAGTTTCTGGTGGAAGCCACTTTTCCACTGTGTCACGCAAGTCCTCAACTGATATAGCAAAAGATAAGTTCTAGTACTCCCCATGTCTGTGATCGTTGACCTGATCTGTGTACTCGTTCAAATACTTCTGTACTTCATCCCAAGCTTCCTTAAATCCATGATCAGGTCTGGGTCATCACCATCGAGGAACAAGGATACTCTCTCATCAAGTAGGCACTGTTCATCATCGTTTGCTGAACTCTTGTCATCTGTCAGAAACCGATACATTTTTCTCAAGAAGTAGCTGTTCACTTTGGCAGCATGTGCGTATTTGTTCAGGAATGCTTTTTACATTGCTCTAGTGTGGTATGTTGGTATTTATTTTCTCAGTGTGGAGATGACAGAAGCTTGCCTGGTCTCATGAACGCCATTGCTGTGTGAGGATACCTTCCATATGAATGTCAGAGTGCCTAGGCCCTAGGTAGTTACCACAGGCATACTTGTACAAAGTGAAAGTCAATGGAAGTTTCAAGTTGTCAATCCATTTCCTTCTCTGGAATCTATCTTCAGGAGCAAAGTCCAGTAGAAAGAGGGGGTGGTATTGGGGCACTTTCTCCATAGCTTGCAACAGAGTGCTGTACTGGGGGTTGACCGGTCCGCATGATCCTCTCACAGTGTAGCATAAAACATCAGACTCTGGTTTACGTAGGGGAGTGGGCTGTTGGTGACGTCTGGTCATTGCTTGATTCACCTTCTCCAAGTGGGATGCATAAGCGGCTCTGGACTCTGTTAGACACACCACATCTTCTCTGAGATCTAACGTGAACAAGGAATACAGGCAGTTTTAGTTGAGAGGTTTAAAACATAAAGCTTAGATTTACTTTTGAAAATAAACGTTTTACATTTCCTGAATAAATGGTGACATTTTACAATATCAGACACAGTATGTTTGACATGAATCTTCAAGGACTAGTAGTGTGCCACAAACTTAACTGATGTAGAAAAATGACACAATACATTCATTAAAATACCTGTGAAGTGATTCCGGCATGCCCAGGGCTGGGGTATTGAGATAGATCATTAAAATACCTGTGAAGTGATTCCGGCATGCCCAGGGCTGGGGTATTGAGATAGATCATTAAAATACCTGTGAAGTGATTCCGGCATGCCCAGGGCTGGGGTATTGAGATAGATCATTAAAATACCTGTGAAGTGATTCCGGCATGCCCAGGGCTGGGGTATTGAGATAGATCATTAAAATACCTGTGAAGTGATTCCGGCATGCCCAGGGCTGGGGTATTGAGATAGATCATTAAAATACCTGTGAAGTGATTCCGGCATGCCCAGGGCTGGGGTATTGAGATAGATCATTAAAATACCTGTGAAGTGATTCCGGCATGCCCAGGGCTGGGGTATTGAGATAGATCATTAAAATACCTGTGAAGTGATTCCGGCATGCCCAGGGCTGGGGTATTGAGATAGATCATTAAAATACCTGTGAAGTGATTCCGGCATGCCCAGGGCTGGGGTATTGAGATAGATCATTAAAATACCTGTGAAGTGATTCCGGCATGCCCAGGGCTGGGGTATTGAGATAGATCATTAAAATACCTGTGAAGTGATTCCGGCATGCCCAGGGCTGGGGTATTGAGATAGAGAGCTGACTGCAAATGATCCCGAAGCTGATCTTGACTCAGTGTTGGTGCCTTGTGTCGTGTTTCCTGGTATCTGTTGTAGGATCCAAGGCCTTGAGGTAATTGCAGGAATCTGTCTGGTATGGCTAAGCCTCTCTCTTTCAACTTCTCTAGATGGGGGTCCGTACATCAGAGTGCTTTTGATAATCTGGTAACGAATGTCCAGGCTATATGGACATGAAAAATAGGAGAAATATTACATTTCAGTTTGATTTTCAGATTATTATTATTAATATACAAATAAATGAACATTATTCACATATGATGTATAATAGAATGCAATATTCTATCATATTCACACACACAAAAAAAATGGGGGAAAAAAAGTAATATATGAGTGTATTATCAGTTCATGAATCTACTTAATTGTATAGCCTAACAAGGCTTTAACAAATTAAGACAATAATTTCCCTTTTCTAGGAAAAATATATTATTGTTAATAAAGGGCAATCATTCGAATTAGGTCAAATGAATGTAACACTGGAAAAAGTGCAATCCAATCTGGTAATTTAATGTGATGTATAGGGTAATAGAGTAGACCATTTAACTTTTTTCTAATTCAAGAATTATTGACAATAAATAATTGTAATCAAATTAAAATGTTGTTGTATAATAAGGAGTTCATTACCTGAATGCATCTATGTAGTCTATAGGCGTATATAATATGATTAGGCCTCTCAAAGACTAGCCTTGTAGAAAGTGAGTCAAACAAGTTCGGTCTGCCAAATTAATGTAGCATTGGAAAAAATACATAAATCCAACCATAGAGTATAGTCTATCATCATCAAAATAAACACATTTTGTTTATAACATGCACAATTAGAATCATTCATCTATATATAGCAAGCTTGACTAAATTCGAGCCCAGTAACTTTGCTCACCGCCTCCTTCGATTGTCTCGTCTGGCTGCCACGAAACGCCCCCACCTTGGAGACAGTCGATCACATCATTGTTTTCGGCGGTGCATTATCACTTCAAACGCATTCCGTGTTGGTGTTATCGGTTAGCCTACTACTACTGGTAGTATCGGTAAAATGTAAGTTATGAATCGCAAATCACCATACAGCTGACACTTCGATTTCATCAATCATTTTGACTTCAATTTGGTTGTCCAAAATACAATCAGCTTGCACTACTTTGCTGATGAATGCCCTGATCTCTGGCGTCTTAATCGCTTCTAATAGATCTGAAAATGATGCATTAACCATGAATTTAACCGACTGTTTGTTTATAATGAGGGACGTTCCACGTTTAACCTGGACACATAAATAGCAGGAATTTGCGCTGGCTTCAGCCATGACGGCATGTGAGAGAAATGAAACATCTGCACGTCGCCTGCAGGTGCGAGCGTGTGTGTTTCACTGTCCAATCCGAGGCTCGAACATGATCTGAGCGCGTGATCTGAGGCTGTTTGGTGTCTTGTGCATCAACTTGGGAAAGCCTCAAGGGAGAGCGGACAGTGCATAATAAACAAAGCACTGCATATATTGCCCAAAAAAGAACACATCTGAATATATATATTTTTGCGGGGTGTGGAGTAAAGTCCGGCGGGGCATCCGTTAAACAGTCATTCTACTTTGTCCGGCCTAATGGATTTTTTGACATTTTTGCAAAAAAATAAAATAAATATCACATTTACATAAGTATTCAGACCCTTTTACTCAGTACTTTGTTGAACCACCTTCGGCAGCGATTACAGCCTCGAGTCTTCTTGGTAATGACGCTACAAGCTTGGCACACCTGTATTTGGGGAGTTTCTCCCATTCTTCTCTGCAGATTCTCTCAAGCTCTGTCAGGATGGATGGGGAGCGTTGCTGCACAGCTATTTTCAGGTCTCTCCAGAGATGTTAGATCGGGTTCAAGTCCGGGCTCTGGCAGGGCCACTCAAGGACATTCAGAGACTTGTCCCGAAGCCACTCCTTTGTTGTCTTGGCTGTGTGCTTAGGGTCGTTGTCCTGTTGGAAGGTGAACCTTGGCCCCAGTCTGAGTTTTTGAGCCCTCTGGAGCAGGTTTTCATCAAGGATCTCTCTGTACTTTGCTCCGTTCATCTTTCCCTTTGATCCTGACTAGTCTCCCAGTCCCTGCCGCTGAAAAACATCCCCACAGCATGATGCTGCCTCCACCATGCTTCACGGTAGGGATGGTGCCAGGTTTCCTCCAGACGTGACGCTTGGCATTCAGGCCAGAGTTCAACCTTGGTTTCATCAGACCAGAGAATCTTGTTTCTCATGGTCTGGTAGTCTTTAGGTGCCTTTTGGCAAACTCCAAGCGGGCTCTCATGTGCCTTTTACTGAGGAGTGGCTTCCGTCTGGCCACTCTACCGTAAAGGCCTGATTGGTGGAGTGCTGCAGAGATGGTTGTCCTTCTGGAAGGTTCTCCCATCTCCACAGAGGAACTCTAGAGCTCTTTCAGAGTGAGCATCGGGTTCTTGGTCACCTCCCAGACCAATACGAGCATTTCACTACACCCGCAATAACATCTGCTAAATATGTGAATGCGGCCATTTGATTTGATTTGATTAGGAGGATAGTCCTAGGTTGTGTCCCAAATGGCAAAAATGTATCTCTCCCCTCCCTCTCTCTTCCCCCTCTCGCTCCCCCCTCTCTCTTCCCCCTCTCGCTCCCCCCCTCTCTCGCTCCCCCCCTCTCTCTTCCCCCCTCTCTCGCTCCCCCCCTCTCTCTTCCCCCTCTCTCGCTTCCCCCCTCTCTCTTCCCCCTCTCGCTCCCCCTCTCTCTTCCCCCTCTCGCTCCCCCCTCTCTCTTCCCCCTCTCGCTCCCCCCTCTCTCTTCTCCCCTCTCTCCCCTCCTCTCTCTTCTCCCCTCTCTCCCCTCCTCTCTCTTCTCCCCTCTCTCCCCTCTTTCTCCCCCCTCTCTCCCCTCTCTCTCCTCCCCCCTCTCTCTCGCTCTCTCCCTCTCCCCTCTCTTTCCCCCCCTCTCCCCCTATCTCTCTCTCCTCTCCCCCCTCTCTCTCCCCCCTCGCTCCCCTCTCTCTCTCCACCTTCGCTCCCCTCTCTCTCTCCCCCCTCTCTCCCCTCCCTCTCTTTCCCCTCCCTCTCTCCCTCTCTCTCCCCTCCCTCTCTCTCCCCTCCCTCTCTCTCCCCCTCTCTCTCCCCCCCTCTCTCCCCCCTATTTCCTGTAGTGCCCAGGTCAGAAGTAGTGTACTATAAAGGGTAAGGTGCCATTAGGGACACAGACCTAGTCTCAAAACTCATAAAAATGTGTCAAAGGAATTGACATTTTCTGTAGTAACAAGGCGTGTCTGGCTCTGTGCCTTCTGTAGCCCAAGGCCCTGAAAACCCTCCTCCAAGAGATGAAGAACTGGTTCATTTATCTTCCACTTTCTCTCTGTGTTGTCATTACATGCGTCTGTCGTTTGAGAAGGGATTTATTGACATGACTTCATTCTTGTGTTCAAAGATGTATATTACCAGTGTTAGAATAGGTCATTATTTGACATTGAACTATAATAATTCAATGCAAACAAAGAACAGTACTGTAATTGCAAGATGTTTTATATATATAATGCACATATTCCCCTCAGTCCCCTTTGTAAGTGATTTAAAGGTCCCCTAAAGAGGAAAGTCTGCAAACAGAGATTACAAAATGTCTGCCGCCTGAGGTGCAAGATGCAGCAAATGGAATATAGCTGCTTGGCAGGGTGAGCTGTCTTGGCTGGCTGCTCACACACAGCACACACCACAACACAGCCAGTGAAATTAAAATAATTCCCAAAGGTCTGTTATCAGACGGCCCTGACTGCTCTCCTCCCGCGCTCTCTCTCTCTCTGCACTCTTTCTCTCGCTGCGCTCTCTCTCTCTCTGCACTCTTTCTCTCGCTGCGCTCTCTCTCTCTCTGCACTCTTTCTCTTGCTGCGCTCTCTCTCTCTCTGCACTCTTTCTCTCTCTGCACTCTTTCTCTCTCTGCGCTCTCTCTATCTGCACTCTTTCTCTCGCTGCGCTCTCTGCCTGCGCTCTCTATCTCTCTGCGTTCTCTCTCTGCTCTCCCTCCCTCCCTCTCTCGCTCTCTCCCCTGTAACTTTCTAGGTCTGTTAAAATGAAATAAAGTTTGCTTTTAATTATGTAACTATTGGGCCAATAAAGGTATTAAAAATATATATATAATTCTCTCTTTCTCGCTCTTTCTCTCTCCCCCCCCAACTTCTTCTCGCACTCTGCACTCTATGGGCATTCAAAATTCCCATGCATCAGACATGGTTGTCAATCAGTGCCAGTTTTCCCCAATAACAATGAAATAGTGTTATTTGTGCTGTAGAAAACATGGTCCCTTTTAAGAAACCAAATAATAATTTAAAAAATCCATTCTTTCCCTTCCTGTCAGGAGAGGATGACGTCTCTGTATCACGTTTTTCACCGTGAGCTGACTGGAGACAGCAGAAAGACAGTTACTTTGTATAGCCCTCGAGTCTTGAAATAATACACGCTGTGATGATATATACGTTGAGAGTTTTGTTTCTCTCCTTCATTTATTGCTTTTGGAGGGAGGCTTAACAAGTATAAATAAGCAGAGAGGGAACAATGGAGTGTTGGCTTTGTGAATGAAGCTTAATCTAGCAGGATCATTACACAATGAGGCTAGAGGTTGTCGGAATTGGAATTCCTCTCTACCTCTGTGTCGCCTGCCAACCCCCCATTGTGACCTGGCCATGGAGCATCACGGTCATGTGCAGAGAGTAGAGACGTGACAGGAACAGGACACGTATTGTGACGCTTGTCCCTCTCAGCTCAACCCAGTATGGGACTGTCTGACTTTCAGGGGTTTTCTGGCTGGTATTTCTGATGGGGGATTGGCTATTATCGATTTATTCTAGGAATTCAGAATGATATTGTCATGTGTGCATGACATGCTCTGTCCCTATCCAAACACTGTTTTCTATGTTATAACATGCCAGCAACATACCACCCTGTATCCCACTGCTGGTTTTCCTCTGAAGCTAAGCAGGGTTAGTCTTGGGCGGTCCCTGGATGGGAGACCAGATGCTGTTGGGAGTGGTGTTGGATGGCCAGTAGGAGGCACTCTTTCCTCTGGTCTAAAAGAATATCCCAGTGCCCCAGAGCAGTGATTGGGGACATTGCCCTGTGTAGAGTCGTCTTTCGGATGGGACGTTAAACGGGTGTCCTGACTCTCTGTGGTCACTAAAGATCTCATGGCACTTATCGTAAGGGTAGGGGTGTTAACCCTGGTGTCCTGGATAAATTCCCAATGTGGTCCTCATACCATCATGGCCACCTAATCACCCCCAGCTTCCAATTGGCTCATTCATCCCCCCTCCTCTCCACTGTAACTATTCCCCAGTCATTGCTGTAAATGAGAATGTGTTTTCAGTCAACTTACCTGGTAAAATAAAGAATGATTTGAAAAAAAAAAACATGTATTATGCCTGTTATAGCAGGCTTTCTTGCGCTCAATGACTTATGACTTCTCTTTCACAATAGTCAGGCCACAGAGGTCATGAGGTCATGCATTCAGTGTTCTGTCTGTGTGTCACTGTCTGAGGTTAGAGCCCTTCCCCTTGACCCCTGAACCCCAGCCGTTGGAATGTGGCGCAGTACCTGAGCTACCTGGTGAGGGCTCCATGCTCCACTCACACAAACACAGAGACAGACCTACCCACGGCTCCAGGGCTCCTTCCCCTGGCTGGGGGAGACGTGCTGAGCATACTCTTTGATCAGTCTGGTCCTCCCCTCACTGTCTGTCTGGTCCTCCCCTCACTGTCTGTCTGTCTGGTGCTCCCCTCACTGTCTGTCTGTCTGGTCCTCCCCTCACTGTCTGTTTGGTCCTCCCCTCACTGTCTGTCTGTCTGGTCCTCCCCTCACTGACTGTCTGTCTGTCTGTCTGTCTGGTCCTCCCCTCACTGTCTGTCTGGTCCTCCCCTCACTGTCTGTCTGTCTGTCTGGTCCTCCCCTCACTGTCTGTCTGGTCCTCCCCTCACTGTCTGTCTGTCTGTCTGGTCCTCCCCTCACTGTCTGTCTGTCTGTCTGGTCCTCCCCTCACTGTCTGTCTGTCTGGTCCTCCCTTCACTATATGTCTGTCTGTCTGTGTCTGTCTGTTTGTCTGGTCCTCCCCTCACTGTCTGTCTGTCTGGTCCTCCCTTCACTATATGTCTGTCTGTCTGTGTCTGTCTCTCTGTCTGGTCCTCCCCTCACTGTCTGTCTGTCTGTCTGGTCCTCCCCTCACTGTCTGTCTGTCTGTCTGGTCCTCCCCTCACTGTCTGTCTGTCTGTCTGGTCCTCCCCTCACTGTCTGTCTGTCTGGTCCTCCCTTCACTATATGTCTGTCTGTCTGTGTCTGTCTGTCTGTCTGGTCCTCCCCTCACTGTCTGTTTGTCTGGTCCTCCCCTCACTGTCTGTCTGTCTGTCTGGTCCTCCCCTCACTGTCTGTCTGTCTGTCTGGTCCTCCCCTCACTGTCTGTCTGTCTGGTCCTCCCTTCACTATATGTCTGTCTGTCTGTCTGTGTCTGTCTGTCTGTCTGGTCCTCCCTTCACTGTCTGTCTGTCTGGTCCTCCCTTCACTATATGTCTGTCTGTCTGTCTGTGTCTGTCTGTCTGTCTGGTCCTCCCTTCACTGTCTGTTTGTCTGGTCCTCCCCTCACTGTTTGTCTACAGTCTGCTGTCTGGCTGTGCTCCTCTGCTCACGTAACACAAGGTTATACTATAAGAGAGACCATACTACCGTGTTTCTTATGAAGTTGCTGGGTAGCTAGAGTGGTAGTTTTAAAGAACAAGTTAACTTTTTTTTAACCAAATCGACATTTTTGATGCAAATTTCATGTTGTAGAGGTGTCCAGACACTTTTTTTGCCGATTTCATTTGTTTTTAAGAAACTTACCCCACCAGCGATAGACTTCCTCATGCAGTTGCAGGGGTACCGATAAAACCTGAACAAAGGCTCCAAAAACACCCAAATACGTCCTTTAAGAAACGGCAACGCTCTCCGTATAGTGATGCAGGTCTTTAGATGTTGTGCACATTCTATTGTGTCATTCCGAACTTTATGCTCAACTGACTTTATCAGCAATGCCCTGTCTGTCGGCTACCTGAGCAGTTCTGCACGCAAGACTGGGACAAAATTCCTCCACAGCGATTTGAGGGACTGATCAACAACTACAGGAAGCATTTGGTTGGAGACATTGTAGCTACAGGTGGCACAACCAGTTAAGAGTGTAAGGGGGCAATTACTTTTTCACAAGGGAATTGGGAGTTGCGTAACTTTGTTAATTAAATAAAATAAGTATCACATTTTTTTGTTATTTGTAAACTCAGGTTCCCTTTATCTAATATTAGGTTTTGGTTGAAGATCTGATAACATTCAGTATCAAAAATATGCAAATATAGAGAAAATCAGAAAGGGGGCAAATACTTTTTCAAGGCACTGTATGTTACCTATAGGTTTTATGCTACTATTTTCCTATAAGGTCTGGTCTGAATGAGGCTGGAGAGAAACCTTATCGCAGTGTTTCTCATATTTTTTATTTTTTTATTTTTTATCTGCACTGATGACAGGTTTTGAAAAATGCTATTCCAGCAACAACAACAAAAAAAGCAATCTGCTTAGTCTGAAAGCTGCTCAAGGAGATAACATCTATATGTTTTTTTTAAAACTCTGACGTCCATGTCTGAGTTTGAATATTGAAAAGGGGCTTTTTTCTATTTCTTTACAGCACTTAAAACTCTTAAGTTATGATGGAAAGAGCCACAGCAGATTCTCATGCAAACCCCAAATCTCCCTCGCTAACTTTTCTCTAAATATTTACATTTTTTCTCTAGCTTTGATGACTAAGAGTTGGAGTTGTGATAGTCATCTGGTAACCATTTGGAAGCTGAATTACAGCTAATGATATCCTACAGGAAAACAACAGTAGCTAAACATGCAACTCTGCCCCTCATCCTCCCTCCCTCCCTCCCTCCCTCTTTTCCTCTCCTCCTCCTAGTCCTTTCTCTTTCTTGCTTCTGACTCCCTGGCTCAGAGCGTTCTCTGGAGTTAACCAGTTAAATCCTGAATGAAGCAGACCTATTGTGAATTAACATTTATTGGCACTAATCAGGGTTTATTTTTCATAGAAGGATAACTACATTGGTATCTCCTCTGCTTGCCCACCAGTATGTATTGGTGTATGCCTCTTCAACTGACCTGGAATCAGGGGTATTACATTGGATGGCCATGTTGTGTTGGCTGTCTGGTAGTCTCTTCATACAGCCGCCGTGTAGACCAATGAGTTTGGGCGAGAAAGACAATCTCTCTGAGTGTCCCTTTATCTTGCCCACCCCAGCATGGTGGCGCTCTCTTCCCCTCTCCTCTTTCCTCCTCTCTCAGTCTCCAGGGCAGAGCTCTCTGACGAGGGCTAGCTTCTCTGGGCTGGGCCTCTGTTCAACCTCCGTGCCACTCTACACAGGCCTTCCTTCCCCTGCCTCCCCTCTCCTCTATCCCCTGCCTCCTCTATCCCCTGCCTCCTCTATCCCCTGCCTCCTGCCTCCTCTGTCCCCTGTCTCCTCTATCCCCTGTCTCCTATATCCCCTGTCTCCTCTATCCCCTGTCTCCTCTATCCCCTGCCTCCTCTATCCCCTGTCTCCTGTCTCCTCTGTCCCCTGTCTCCTCTGTCCCCTGTCTCCTCTATCCCCTGCCTCCTCTATCCCCTGCCTCCTCTATCCCCTGCCTCCTCTATCCCCTGCCTCCTCTATCCCCTGTCTCCTCTATCCCCTGTCTCCTCTATCCCCTGTCTCCTCTATCCCCTGTCTCCTCTATCCCCTGTCTCCTCTATCCCCTGCCTCCTCTATCCCCTGCCTCCTCTATCCCCTGTCTCCTCTATCCCCTGCCTCCTGCCTCCTCTATCCCCTGTCTCCTCTATCCCCTGTCTCCTCTATCCCCTGCCTCCTCTGTCCCCTGTCTCCTCTATCCCCTGTCTCCTATATCCCCTGCCTCCTCTATCCCCTGTCTCCTGTCTCCTCTGTCCCCTGTCTCCTCTATCCCCTGTCTCCTCTATCCCCTGTCTCCTCTATCCCCTGCCTCCTCTATCCCCTGTCTCCTGTCTCCTCTGTCCCCTGTCTCCTCTGTCCCCTGTCTCCTCTATCCCCTGTCTCCTCTATCCCCTGTCTCCTGTCTCCTCTATCCCCTGCCTCCTCTATCCCCTGTCTCCTGTCTCCTCTGTCCCCTGTCTCCTGTCTCCTCTATCCCCTGCCTCCTCTATCCCCTGTCTCCTGTCTCCTCTGTCCCCTGTCTCCTCTATCCCCTGTCTCCTCTATCCCGTCTCCTCTATCCCCTGCCTCCTCTATCCCCTGTCTCCTCTATCCCCTGCCTCCTCTATCCCCTATCCCCTGTCTCCTCTATCTCCTGCCTTCTCTATCCCCTGCCTCCTCTATCCCCTGCCTCCTCTATCCCCTGCCTCCTCTATCCCCTGTCTCCTCTATCCCCTGCCTCCTCTATCCCCTGTCTCCTCTATCCCCTGTCTCCTCTATCCCCTGCCTCCTCTATCCCCTGCCTCCTCTATCCCCTGTCTCCTCTATCCCCTGTCTCCTCTATCCCCTGCCTCCTGCCTCCTCTATCCCCTGTCCCCTGTCCCCTGCCTCCTCTATCCCCTGCCTCCTCTATCCCCTGCCTCCTCTATCCCCTGCCTCCTCTATCCCCTGCCTCCTCTATCCCCTGCCTCCTCTATCCCCTGCCTCCTCTATCCCCTGTCTCCTCTATCCCCTGCCTCCTCTATCCCCTGCCTCCTCTATCCCCTGTCTCCTCTATCCCCTGCCTCCTGCCTCCTCTATCCCCTGTCTCCTCTATCCCCTGTCTCCTCTATCCCCTGTCTCCTCTATCCCCTGTCTCCTCTATCCCCTGTCTCCTCTATCCCCTGTCTCCTCTATCCCCTGTCTCCTCTATCCCCTGCCTCCTCTATCCCCTGCCTCCTCTATCCCCTGCCTCCTCTATCCCCTGTCTCCTCTATCCCCTGTCTCCTCTATCCCCTGTCTCCTGCCTCCTCTATCCCCTGTCTCCTCTATACCCTGTCTCCTCTATCCCCTGCCTCCTCTATCCCCTGCCTCCCCTGTCTCCTTTATCCTCTGCCTCCTGCCTCCTCTATCCCCTGCCTCCCCTCTCCTTTATCCCCTGTCCCCTGCCTCCTCTATCCCCTGCCTCCTCTATCCCCTGTCTCCTCTATCCCCTGCCTCCTCTATCCCCTGCCTCCTCTATCCCCTGTCTCCTCTATCCCCTGTCTCCTCTATCCCCTGTCTCTATCCCCTGCCTCCTCTATCCCCTGTCTCCTCTATCCCCTGCCTCCTGCCTCCTCTATCCCCTGTCTCCTCTACCCCCTTGTCTCCTCTATCCCCTGTCTCCTCTATCCCCTGCCTCCTCTATCCCCTGCCTCCTCTATCCCCTGCCTCCTCTATCCCCTGTCTCCTCTATCCCCTGCCTCCTCTATCCCCTGTCCCCTCTATCCCCTGTCTCCTCTATCCCCTGCCTCCTATATCCCCTGCCTCCTCTATCCCCTGCCTCCTCTATCCCCTGTCTCCCCTGTCTCCTCTATCCCCTGTCTCCTCTATCCCCTGCCTCCCCTGTCTCCTATATCCCCTGCCTCCTCTATCCCCTGTCTCCTCTATCCCCTGCCTCCTGCCTCCTCTATCCCCTGCCTCCTGCCTCCTCTATCCCCTGCCTCCCCTGTCTCCTATATCCCCTGCCTCCCCTGTCTCCCCTGTCTCCTGCCTCCTCTATCCCCTGCCTCCCCTGCCTGCTCTATCCCCTGCCTCCTCTCTCCCCTGCCTCCTCTCTCCTGCCTCCTCTCTCCTCTCCCCTGCCTCCTCTATCCCCTGTCTCCTCTATCCCCTGCCTCCTGCCTCCTCTATCCCCTGCCTCCTCTATCCCCTGCCTCCCCTGTCTCCTCTATCCCCTGCCTCCCCTGTCTCCTCTATCCCCTGCCTCCCCTGTCTCCTCTATCCCCTGCCTCCTCTATCTCCTGCCTCCTATATCCCCTGCCTCCCCTGTCTCCTCTATCCCCTGCATCCCCTGCCTGCTCTATCCCCTGCCTCCTCTCTCCTGCCTCCTCTCTCCTGCCTCCTCTAGTCCCTGTCTCCTGCCTCCTCTATCCCCTGCCTCCCCTGCCTGCTCTATCCCCTGCCTCCTCTCTCCTGCCTCCTCTCTCCTCTGTCCTGCCTCCTCTCTCCTTCCTCCTCTCCTCTGTCCTGCCTCCTCTGTCCTGCCTCCTCTGTCCTGCCTCCTCTCTCCTTCCTCCTCTCTTCTCTTTCATCTCTCCCTCCTCCTCTCTCCTGTCATTTCTCCTGCCTCCTTCCTCCTCTTTCCTTCCTCCTGCCTCCTCTCTCCTCTGTCATTTCTCCTGCCTCCTTCCTCCTCTTTCCTTCCTCCTCTCTCCTCTGTCCTCTCTCCTGCCTCCTTCCTCCTCTCTCCTTCCTCCTCTCTCCTGCCTCCTCTGACTTGCCTCCTCTCTCCTCTGTCCTCTCTCCTGCCTCCTTCCTCCTCTCTCCTCTGTCCTCTGTCCTCTGTCCTGCCTACTTCCTCCTCTCTTCTCTTTCCTTCCTCCTCTCTCCTTCCTCCTCTCTCCTGCCTCCTCTCTCCTGCCTCCTCTCTCCTCTGTCATTTCTCCTGCCTCCTTCCTCCTCTTTCCTTCCTCCTGCCTCCTTCCTCCTCTTTCCTTCCTCCTCTCTCCTGCCTCCTCTGACTTGCCTCCTCTCTCCCTCCTCCTCTGTCCTCTCTCCTGCCTCCTTCCTCCTCTCTCTTCTGTCCTCTGTCCTGCCTACTTCCTCCTCTCTTCTCTTTCCTTCCTCCTCTCTCCTCTTTCCTGCCTCCTCTCTCCTCTTTCCTTCCTCCTCTCTCCTCTCTCCTTTCTCCTCTGACCTGCTTCCCTTCTCCTCCCTCCACACACATGTATCCAATCAGCCTCCACCAATCAGAGCCCAGCACCCCGTCACCCGCAGCAGCAGTAACTTAGTAAGACATTAAAAAGAAAATGTTTGAAATAAAGACCAGCAACGTTAAAGTGGAACTGACAGCGTTTTAGCAACATGTAATCTTATGAAAATATGTTCATATACACTCATTTTATTTATTTTTTGTATTTTTTTTTTTACATTTTCTGACAAGCGAGCACTGAGATATGGTTATTTTCACGATTTCATACATTCATAGAATGTTTGGGAATTACGTAGAGTAAGGCATTTGTGAATATTCTATAGCAATGTAGAGTGGGAAAGCGGCCGTACGTTTGGACAATTAACAGACACGGCAGTAAATAAAACCTAATAAAAACTGTCTGGTGCGCCATAGCCAATCAGAGCTACAGTTGGCCTACAGTGGGGGAAAAAAGTATTTAGTCAGCCACCAATTGTGCAAGTTCTCCCACTTAAAAAGATGAGAGAGGCCTGTAATTTTCATCATAGGTACACATCAACTATGACAGACAAATTGAGAGAGAAAAAATCCAGAAAATCACATTGTAGGATTTTTAATGAATTTATTTGCAAATTATGGTGGAAAATAAGTATTTGGTCACCTACAAACAAGCAAGATTTCTGGCTCTCACAGACCTGTAACTTCTTCTTTAAGAGGCTCCTCTGTCCTCCACTCGTTACCTGTATTAATGGCACCTGTTTGAACTTGTTATCAGTATAAAAGACACCTGTCCACAACCTCAAACAGTCACACTCCAAACTCCACTATGGCCAAGACCAAAGAGCTGTCAAAGGACACCAGAAACAAAATTGTAGACCTGCACCAGGCTGGGAAGACTGGATCTGCAATAGGTAAGCAGCTTGGTTTGAAGAAATCAACTGTGGGAGCAATTATTAGGAAATGGAAGACATACAAGACCACTGATAATCTCCCTCGATCTGGGGCTCCACGCAAGATCTCACCCCGTGGGGTCAAAATGATCACAAGAACGGTGAGCAAAAATCCCAGAACCACATGGGGGGACCTAGTGAATGACCTGCAGAGAGCTGGGACTAAAGTAACAAAGCCTACCATCAGTAACACACTACGCCGCCAGGGACTCAAATCCTGCAGTGCCAGACGTGTCCCCCTGCTTAAGCCAGTACATGTCCAGGCCCGTCTGAAGTTTGCTAGAGTGCATTTTGATGATCCAGAAGAGGATTGGGAGAATGTCATATGGTCAGATGAAACCAAAATATAACTTTTTGGTAAAAACTCAACTCGTCGTGTTTGGAGGACAAAGAATGCTGAGTTGCATCCAAAGAACACCATACCTACTGTGACGCATGGGGGTTGAAACATCATGCTTTGGGGCTGTTTTTCTGCAAAGGGACCAGGACGACTGATCCGTGTAAAGGAAAGAATGAATGGGGCCATGTATCGTGAGATTTTGAGTGAAAACCTCCTTCCATCAGCAAGGGCATTGAAGATGAAACGTGGCTGGGTCTTTCAGCATGACAATGATCCCAAACACACCGCCCGGGCAACGAAGGAGTGGCTTCGTAAGAAGCATTTCAAGGTCCTGGAGTGGCCTAGCCAGTCTCCAGATCTCAACCCCATAGAAAATCTTTGGAGGGAGTTGAAAGTCCGTGTTGCCCAGCGACAGCCCCAAAACATCACTGCTAGAGGAGATCTGCATGGAGGAATGGGCCAAAATACCAGCAACAATGTGTGAAAACCTTGTGAAGACTTACAGAAAACGTTTGACCTGTGTCATTGCCAACAAAGGGTATATAACAAAGTATTGAGAAACGTTTGTTATTGACCAAATACTTATTTTCCACCATAATTTGCAAATAAATTCATTAAAAATCCTACAATGTGATTTTCTGGAGAAAAAAATTCTCATTTTGTCTGTCATAGTGTCATCACGTGTACCTATGATGAAAATTCCAGGCCTCTCTCATCTTTTTAAGTGGGAGAACTTGCACAATTGGTGGCTGACTAAATACTTTTTTTCCCCACTGTATATGCAAATAAGCCATTTGCCACACGGGCAGTGTTGCCAACAATATTTAGCGAGTTTTCGGGCACCCCTCCGGCGACTTTTATTGGTAAAAGATTGTAGTGACAAATTCAGCTACTTCCACGGCCTGTCATCATTCACTTTGAACTGGACTGTGTGTTTACAGGCAGTAGCAACAGCGCAACTTTAGATCATTAGAAGGTATTCGCCAAAAGCCACAAAATACACCTGAATGGATTTCTGCAGATATGTAAATACCACGGGAGTTCTCTTACATTTGGGAACTTTACAGTCCTATTGATCAACCATGAAAAGGTAGGCTATCTCTCCCTCAGTTGCCTATTCACATCAACAACAACAAGATTAACAACTAATGCTAGCCAGAGCGAGATAAGCCAAAATCTAACAAGGGAACAGTAGATAAACCCTCTCAAACTTTTTCAGTTTGCCGTCAAAAGTGCACTGATAAACGATAGGGAATAGTAGCCTGCTCGTCCTTCTGCAGCTTGCCTGCCAATGCATGCTGGTCCCAACCCACGTTTTGACAGGTGAATGGGAACTTGCCTGCCCGCCCATTTGATAGATGCCAAAAGACATTTGATTGACAACTAGGAGATATGCTAACTGTGGATAACAGTCGTTGAAGTTCAACATAGCTAGCTAGCAAAGTGATTCACATTTCTTGCTAGCTAACCAAATGACAACTGCATCTCTAGCTGTAGCCACCGAAAAACGATATTGTTGGCCACTCGTCCAATGACAACATCCTTCCAGCAGCTAGCTAGTTAGCTAACGTTAGGCTCCGTGTTTTTAGGTTGTTAAATAAATAGATAAGTTAGCCTATTAGCCACGTTATGACTGACTTTTGATCATTGCCCTTGCTAGTTTGATTGCATTGACATTCCCAGCCATGGTTACATTTGTCCGTTTTTGTTCAAAATATTGAGTCATTGAAACTAAAACAGTGCATCCCGAATGGGTGGAGGCAGCAAACAATGTACCAGGCCAGGTCTTGCCTACGCCTAGCGAACAGTTGTTTAAATTATATGAGAAAAAAAGATTAAATTTTATTTGGATCGGCAAGCCAGACAAAATTAAACAGGCCTATTTATATAATGAATATGAATTCGGAGGACATGAATTATTAAATATTAAAGCATTAGACCTATCACTAAAAGCTTCATTCATACAAATGTTTTACTTAAATCCGAACTGGTTCTCTAGCAAATTAGTAAGATTGTCTCACCCCATGTTCAAGAATGGCCTTTTTCCCTCAGATTACAACCTCTCACTTAATAAGTACATACGTTATAGGTTGAGAGCTTTTGTGAAGGAGCACAGTTGGAGAGAAATGGCATATAGAAGAGGTTGAGGGTAGAGGAAGTTCAGGAGTAAAAACAAGCAAAATATAATTATTGTAAAATTGACTGTGTCCATAAAGTATATATAGTATGTATAAACTGGAAGTAGAGGCCTAAGCGTTGTTGTTCACTAGTTTACTCCAATTAGGGAAGGGGTGGTGGGGTTGGAAAGTAATAAAGGGAAATATATTTAAAAGAAGGATATGTATATACATGTGTTTATATGTATGTATGTGCATATGTATGTGTGTATATATATGTGTGTGTGGTATGTATGTATGTATGTATGTATATATGTATGTACAGTGGGGGAAAAAAGTATTTAGTCAGCCACCAATTGAGCAAGTTCTCCCACTTAAAAAGATGAGAGAGGCCTGTAATTTTCATCATAGGTACACGTCAACTATGACAGACAAATTGAGGGAAAAAAATCCAGAAAATCACATTGTAGGATTTTTTATGAATTTATTTGCAAATTATGGTGGAAAATAAGTATTTGGTCACCTACAAACAAGCAAGATTTCTGGCTCTCACAGACCTGTAACTTCTTCTTTAAGAGGCTCCTCTGTCCTCCACTCGTTACCTGTATTAATGGCACCTGTTTGAACTTGTTATCAGTATAAAAGACACCTGTCCACAACCTCAAACAGTCACACTCCAAACTCCACTATGGCCAAGACCAAAGAGCTGTCAAAGGACACCAGAAACAAAATTGTAGACCTGCACCAGGCTGGGAAGACTGAATCTGCAATAGGTAAGCAGCTTGGTTTGAAGAAATCAACTGTGGGAGCAATTATTAGGAAATGGAAGACATACAAGACCACTGATAATCTCCCTCGATCTGGGGCTCCACTCAAGATCTCACCCTGTGGGGTCAAAATGATCACAAGAACGGTGAGCAAAAATCCCAGAACCACACGGGGGGACCTAGTGAATGACCTGCAGAGAGCTGGGACCAAAGTAACAAAGCCTACCATCAGTAACACACTACGCCGCCAGGGACTCAAATCCTGCAGTGCCAGACGTGTCCCCCTGCTTAAGCCAGTACATGTCCAGGCCCGTCTGAAGTTTGCTAGAGTGCATTTGGATGATCCAGAAGAGGATTGGGAGAATGTCATATGGTCAGATGGAACCAAAATATAACTTTTAGGTAAAAACTCAACTCGTCGTGTTTGGAGGACAAAGAATGCTGAGTTGCATCCAAAGAACACCATACCTACTGTGAAGCATGGGGGTGGAAACATCATGCTTTGGGGCTGTTTTTCTGCAAAGGGACCAGGACGACTGATCCGTGTAAAGGAAAGAATGAATGGGGCCATGTATCGTGAGATTTTGAGTGAAAACCTCCTTCCATCAGCAAGGGCATTGAAGATGAAACGTGGCTGGGTCTTTCAGCATGACAATGATCCCAAACACACCGCCCGGGCCACGAAGGAGTGGCTTCGTAAGAAGCATTTCAAGGTCCTGGAGTGGCCTAGCCAGTCTCCAGATCTCAACCCCATAGAAAATCTTTGGAGGGAGTTGAAAGTCCGTGTTGCCCAGCGACAGCCCCAAAACATCACTGCTCTAGAGGAGATCTGCATGGAGGAATGGGCCAAAATACCAGCAACAGTGTGTGAAAACCTTGTGAAGACTTACAGAAAACTTTTGACCTGTGTCATTGTCAACAAAGGGTATATAACAAAGTATTGAGAAACTTTTGTTATTGACCAAATACTTATTTTCCACCATAATTTGCTAATAAATTCATAAAAAATCCTACAATGTGATTTTCTGGAATTTTTTTTCTCATTTTGTCTGTCATAGTTGACGTGTACCTATGATGAAAATTACAGGCCTCTCTCGTCTTTTTAAGTGGGAGAACTTGCACAATTGGTGGCTGACTAAATACTTTTTCCCCCCACTGTATGTATGTATGTATGTTTTTTATGTATGTATGTATGTATGTATGTATGTATGTATGTATGTATGTATGTATGTATGTATGTATGTATGTATGTATGTATGTATGTATGTGCGAGAAAAAAAACATGGGGGATTGGAAGTGATGCAGACAATTACATTGATGGAAGTTACAATCTATCTGCAATATTAAAGCTGATCTACCCCCCAAAAATAAAGTAAATAAATAAATAAAAACAATGTACCAGGCCAGCTGTGATTTACAACCTGATAGCAATATTTGTTGGACTACCAAGAAATGTATTGGTGAATTATATTAATCATGCATTAAACTGCATCCATCTTTTCTTACTGTACTTCATGGAATTTTGAGTCAAATAGAACCTATTTTTTAAACCTCTTAAAGTAGATTTTGTAGCATAAACTGGGTATTTTATATTCTTGACATATTATGATTGTCTGTTTCACATCTGCAAAGTAGTTAAAATGCTGTCAGTTCTACTTTTATAGTTCAAACCTCTGACAGACTGTGTGTAACCTAAAGTAGTGTGATGAAGGTGTCTCAGTGCATGTGAATGGCTCAGTGCTCTGTGCGTGTCTCTGTTAAACCAAGTATAATCCCTGTGTTTCTGTGGGGCTGTGGGGCTTCACACACACTGCTGTCCTGGGGGACTCTGGTGCTTCACACACACTGCTGTCCTGGGGGACTCTGGTAGGAGACTGGGAGGGAAGGAACCCAGGTATGTTCAGTTCATATGCAGATGATTCAGAAATAAATTAAAGTTTCACTTCTTTCTGAATGATCTGCATCTGAACTGAACATACCTGGGTTCAAATACTAATTGAAATAATTTCAAACACTTTATCTGGGCTTGAATGAGCAATGAAATCAATAGAATAATCTAAAAAGTCCAAACCCTGCTCATCTGGCACTCCAGGCAGGCTAAAGCAAACAGTAATAGTATTTTAATGATCTAAAAAGGAGTTTAGATGAAGGGGAGGATACAGGTTAAATAAGGATTGTTAAGCCTTGAGACAATTGAGACATGAATTGTGTATGTGTGCCATTCAGAATGAATGGGCAAGACAAAAGATATAAGTGCTTTTGAACAGGGTATGGTAGAAGGTGCCAGGCGCACGGGTTTGTGTCAAGAACTGCAACACTGCTTGGTTTTTCATGTTCAACAGTTTACCATGTGAATCAAGAATGGTCCACCACCCAAATTACATCCAGCCAACTTGGAGTCAACATGGGTCCAGCATCCCCGTAGAACGCTTTCAGCAACAGAGTCCATGCCCCGACGAATTGAGGCTGTTCTGAGGGTAAAAGGGGGTGCATCTCAATATTAAATGTTTTGTATACTCAGTGTACAGTATATACAGCAAAGGTTTTGAATGGTGTTACTGGTGACAAGTGTCAGCATCACCCTTGTGTGACTGTAAAGCCTACGAGTATTGGGTATTCTCATTCATGTTTATATGGCTCTTCTCTCTCTCTCTCTCACACACATTGGTGACTGGAGCTGTCAGTCAAAGTGATGCAGGGAGAATCTGAAAGAACACTGTGATGGAAAACATCTGACATGGTTCTGCCCTACCCTGGCTGGCTCCCATGGCTCTGCGGCACGCCCGATTTCTGTTGACTGAAGTGCAATTAAAGTGTGGTGCTGAGGGCGTCAGCCTGCCCCAGCAGAGTAGGGGTTTAAAGTCTGATGTGAGGTCGTCTGTAGGGAGGGTTTCTCCCTGCCCCAGAGTGGGGGTTTCCAGTTCTTCCTGTGCAGATGCTGCTGATGGGGAGATAACAGTGCTGGAGCCACATGGTGCCACACTGCAGAGAGAGCCTGTAGACGCACACAGTCCCACTTCAGCCGTTTAAACTGACATTCTACACTGAAATTCACACCCGAAATGCCAGCTCACTTGCCTGACGACTCACCTTGAATTTAATTCCGCGGCTCAATCGATCGCTACATACATTCAGTCTGGAACTGCCATACTATAAGTATTTTGTGTGACTTTAAAATGAGGACATTGTAAAATATTTGTTTTATCAGCGATTGGATAATCTCTAACAAATCTAACCAATCAGAGTTGACAATATCATGTAGGCTGGCTCTGGCCCAACCCATTGGTTTCTGGGACCAATCAGAACGGTTATAATGTGTTCGCATTCTAGAAATCGTCAGGGAGGAAATAAAATCCAAACTCATCATGGAGAAGAAACGTCAGTTGGCCGGAGAAATGTAGATGGGTAGCCAGGCAACCAACCCACCACATACATTAAAATACAATTTTATCAACATATTACTCAGGCGTGCACAAACCTTATCAACACTTTTACACACACACCCTTCCCCAGCCATCCTCCTCCTCACACTTGTAGTGTAACCATGGCAACACCAGACAGACCAGTCTTGACTGACAACAACCATACTGTACCACTGTTTAATGGATGAAGTTGTGCCTTTTAGAGTACACACTGCACATACTGTAACTTGCTTTAGATAAGTGTTTGCTAATTCTCTCTCTCTCTCTCTCTGCAGGGTTTCCCTCCCCTGCCTAACGAAGCAGAGATTGCACACACCAAAAAGCTCTTCCGACGCAGGAGGAACGACCGACGGTAAGCACACACACTCGTGCACAAAAACTACCTTCCTGGAACGTTGTTGCAACGCTGATGAAACACTCGGCCAGCCCAGAACCCTTAACTCTTCTCTCCAGCCAAAGCAAAGTCAAAGCAGGAATGCTCCTGGCACCAGACGTACTTACACAAAGACAGAAAAGGCAGAAAAGTATTCTCGTCTCAGGTCTGTGTGTCTCTGAGTGTAATTGTCTGCGTCCCAAAATTGAGGTTTTTAGTAGTGCACTATATTTTGGATGCAAATGCTGTCATCCCCAATCACATGTGACTGTAGACATGAGCCTCTCTTAGTTCTCTCTCTCACTGCAGCGTTCAACGTTCCTTCACTCAATTAAATGAGTTTAATCGCAGTTTAATCTGCTGAAAATGCCTCCCGCGCATGATGTCAGTGGAAAGTTCTCCCCTGTTGCTAAGAAACAACCGAGAAAGAAAATATTTGGGTGTCTGACTGTGGAAGGAGGAAATTGAGCCAGAGAGTGAGACATTCACTTCTCTTTTCTTCTCTTCTTCCCTTCTTTATTATTATTTGAAAGCAGCGTTAGGTAATTGATTCCAAACAGTGATTGTGTTTGTGGGTTAAATAGCTGTGGTTAGATTATAATGTTGCTGAGGATGCAGATCACGGTATACTAGTAAAGACTACAGAGAGAGATACAGACAGGCTGGAAGATATCACAGGTAATGGCTTTGCCTTAGGGCCCAGCCTGGCTGGCTGGCTGTGTAGTGTATTGTTAATATTTACTGAGAGTAAATAATGTTGCCTCTGGCTACAGGAGCTGTGGATCAGTTTCTACTGTGGTTTGTCTTTTACTACTGTATGGTTGTATGAGTTGTTGCCCAACATGTTGTAACCAAGGAGCATGTCCCGTATAGCTCAGTTGGTAGAGCATGGCACTTGCAATGCCAGGGTTGTGGATTCGATTCCCACGGGGGGCCAGTATGAGAGAAAAAAATAAAATGTATGCACTCACTAACTGTAAGTCGCTCTGGATAAAAGCGTCTGCAAAAAAAAAAAAGACAAATGTTGTAACCAAGGAGCATGTTGTAACCAAGGAGCATGATATTAGAATGGCGTAATATTAGAATGGCGCCGGAGAAGATGGCTGCCGTTTTACAGCCCTCTAACCAATTGTACTATTATGTGTGTTTTTTCGCGTTATTTGTAATTTATTCTGTACATAATGTTTCTGCCACCGTCTCTTATGACCAAAAAGAGCTTCGGGATATCAGGACAGCGATTACTCACCTCGTATTGTACGAAGATTTTTTCTTCAACGAGTCGGACGCGAAGGATATTCTACAGACACCCGACAAGGCCCAAATCCCCGTCATTCGCATGAGAAAGAGACGTAGGTCGGGGTGCCTTGTAAGGATCCGACGGCGAGCGAATTAACTGCCTCTTCCATCAATACTATTAGCCAATGTTCAATCATTTGAAAACAAATTGGACAACCTAAGACTAAGGTTATCCTACCAACGGGACATTAAAAACTGTAATATCTTATTTTTCACCGCGTCGTGGCTGAACGACGACATGGATAACATACAGCTAGCGGGCTATACGCTACATCGGCAGGATAGAACGGCTGACTCCGGTAAGACAAGGGGTGGCGGTCTGTGTATATTTGTAAACTACAGCTGGTGCATAAAATCTAATACTAAGGAAGTCTCAAGGTTTTGCTCGCCTGAGGTATAGTATCTCATGATAAGCTGTAGACCACACTATTTACCAAGAGAGTTTTCATGTATATTTTTTGTAGCTGTCTATCTACCACCACAAACCGATGCTGGCATTAAGATTGCACTCAATGAGCTGTATAAGGCCATAACTAAACAGGAAAACGCTCATCGAGAGGCAGCGCTCCTAGTGGCCGGGGACTTTAATGCAGGGAAACTTAAATCCGTTCTACCTCATTTCTATCATCATGTTAAATGTGCAACCAGAGGAAAAAAAACTCTAGACCACCTTTACTCCACACACAGAGACGCATACAAAGCTCTCCCTCGCCCTCCATTTGGCAAATCTGACCATAACTCTATCCTCCTGATTCCTGCTTATAAGCAAAACTAAAGCACCAGTGACTCGGTTAATAAAAAAGTGGTCAGATGACGCAGATGCTAAGCTACAGGACTGTTTTGCTAGCACAGACTGGAATATGTTCTGGGATTCTTCAGATGGCATTGAGGAGTACACCACATCAGTCACTGGCTTCATCAATAAGTGCATCGATGACGTCCCCCCCACAGTGACCGTACGTACATACCCCAACCAGAAGCCATGGATTACAGGCAACATCCGCACTGAGCTAAAGGGTAGAGCTGCCGTTTTCAAGGAGCGGGACTCTAACCCAGAAGCTTATAAGAAATCCCGCTATGCCCTCCGATGAACCATCAAACAGGCAAAGAGTCAATACCGGACTAAGATTTAATCGTACTACACCGACTCTGACGCTCGTCGGATGTGGCAGGGCTTGAAAACTATTACAGACTACAAAGGGAAGCACAGCCGCGAACTGCCCAGTGACACAAGCCTACCAGACGAGCTAAATCACTTCTATGCTTGCATGAGAGCATCAGCTGTTCCAGATGACTATGTGATCACGCTCTCTGTAGCCGATGTGAGTAAGACTTTTAAGCAGGTCAACATTCACAAGGCGGCAGGGCCAGACGGATTATCAGGACGTGTACTCCGAGCATGTGCTGACCAACTGGCAAGTGTCTTCACTGACATTTTCAAAATGTCCCTGACTGAGTCTGTAATACCAACATGTTTCAAGCAGACCATCATAGTCCCTGTGCCCAAGGACACTAAGATAACCTGCCTAAATGACTACCGACCCGTAGCAATCACATCTGTAGCCATGAAGTGCTTTGAAAGGCTGGTCATGGCTCACATCAACACCATTATCCCAGAAACCCTAGACCCACTACAATTTGCATACCGCCCCAACAGATCCACAGATGATGCAATCTCTATCGCACTCCACACTGCCCTTTCCCACCTGGACAAGAGGAACACCTATGTGAGAATGCTATTCATTAACTACAGCTCAGCGTTCAACACCATAGTGCCCACAAAGCTCATCACTAAGCTAAGGATCTTGGGACTAAACACCTCCCTCTGCAACTGGATCCTGGAATTCCTGACGGGCCACCCCCGGGTGGTAAGGGTAGGTAACAACACGTCTGCCACGCTGATCCTCAACACGGGGGCCCCTCAGGGGTGCGTGCTCAGTCCCCTCCTGTATTCCCTGTTCACCCCATGACTGCATGGCCAGGCACGACTCCAACACCATCATTAAGTTTGCCGACGACACAACAGTGGTAGGCCCGATCACCGACAACGATGAGAAAGCCTATAGGGAGGAGGTCAGAGACCTGGCCGTGTGGTGCCAGGATAACAACCTCTCCCTCAACGTGATCAAGACAAAGGAGATGATTGTGGACTACAGGAAAAAAAGGAGGACTGAGCACAGGTTGAGAGCTTTAAGTTCCTTGGTGTCCACATCACCAACGAACTATCATGGTCCAAACACACCAAGACAGTCGTGAAGAGGGCATGACAAAACCTATTCCCCCTCAGGAGACTGAAAAGATTTGGCATGGGTCCTCAGATCTACAGCTGCACCACCGAGAGCATCCTGACTGGTTGCATCACCGCCTGGTATAGCAACTGCTCGGCCTCCGACCGCAAGGCGCTGAAGAGAGTAGTGCGTACGGCCCAGTACATCACTGGGGTCAAGCTTCCTGCCATCAAGGACCTCTATACTAGCCGTTGTCAGAGGAAGGCCCTAAAAATTGTCAAAGACTCAAGCCACCCTAGTCATAGACTGTTCTCTCTGCTACCGCACGGCAAGCGGTACCGGAGCGCCAAGTCTAGGTCCAAAAGGCTTCAAAACAGCTTCTACCCCCAAGCCGTAAGACTCCTGAACAGCTAATCATGGCTACCCAGACTATTTGTACTGCCCCCCACCCCCACCCCATCCCCCTCTTTTACGCTGCTGCTACTCTGTTTACTATTTATGCATAGTCACTTTAACTCTACCCACATATGACCTCAATTACCTCGACTAGCCGGTGCCCCCGCACATTGACTCTGTACCGGTACCCCCCTGTATATAGCCTCCCTACTGTTATTTTATTTTACTGCTGTTCTTTAGCTATTTGCTTTTATTTTATATATTTCTTAATTAACACTTTTTAAAAAATAAAAAATAAACTGCATTGTTGGTAAGTAAGCATTTCACTGTAAAGTCTACACCTGTTGTATTCGGCGCATGTGGCAAATAAAATTTGATTGGATTATGTAACCAAGGAGCATGATGTAACATTTACATTTTAGTCATTTAGTAGACGCTCTTATCCAGAGCGACTTAACAGTTAGTGAGTGCATGCATTTTTTTTTTTCATACTGGCCCCCTGTGGGAATCGAACCCACAACCCTGGCGTTGCAAGCGCCATGCTCTACCAACTGAGCTACACTGGGCCCTTGAAACCAAGGAGCATGATGTAACTAAGGAGCATGTTGTAACCAAGGAGCATGATGAAACCAAGGAGTATGATGAAACCAAGGAGCATGATGAATCCAAGGAACATGTTGTAACCAAGGAGCATGATGAAACCAAGGAGCATGATGAAACCAAGGAGCATGTTGTAACCAAGGAGTATGATGTAACCAAGGAGCATGTTGTAACCAAGGAGTATTTTGTAACCAAGGAGTATGTTGTAACCAAGGAGTATGATGAAACCAAGGAGCATGTTGTAACCAAGGAGCATGTTGTAACCAAGGAGCATGTTGTAACCAAGGAGCATGTTGTAACCAAGGAGCATATTGTAACCAAGGAGCATGTTGTAACCAAGGAGCATGTTGTAACCAAGGAGCATGATGTAACCAAGGAGCATGTTGTAACCAAGGAGTATTTTGTAACCAAGGAGTATGTTGTAACCAAGGAGCATGATGAAACCAAGGAGCATGTTGTAACCAAGGAGCATGTTGTAACCAAGGAGCATGATGTAACCAAGGAGCATGTTGTAACCAAGGAGCATGTTGTAACCAAGGAGCATGTTGTAACCAAGGAGCTTGATGTAACCAAGGAGCATGTTGTAACCAAGGAGCATGTTGTAACCAAGGAGCTTGATGTAACCAAGGAGCATGTTGTAACCAAGGAGCATGTTGTAACCAAGGAGTATTTTGTAACCAAGGAGCATGTTGTAACCAAGGAGCTTGATGTAACCAAGGAGCTTAATGTAACCAAGGAGCATGTTGTAACCAAGGAGCATGTTGTAACCAAGGAGTATTTTGTAACCAAGGAGTATGTTGTAACCAAGGAACATGATGTAACCAAGGAACCAAGGAGTATGTTGTAACCAAGGAGTATGTTGTAACCAAGGAGCGTGTTGTAACCAAGGAACATGATGGCTATGGTTACTTTATAAAGATTGACTGATGAAAAATATTGTAGTTTTGGGCGGTATACCGTATATACCGTATCGAAATACCCTCGGTATGATTTTCAAAATCCGTTTTTAATAAAGGTGAATATTATTACTTTTAAAATAAATAGCTGCGGTCAACTTGTGCAGTAGGTAGTAGATAAAGCAGATATCGTTCATCATTTCACCTGTTAGGTTATTTTGAATTATGAAACTTACCGGTACTAGTTTCCCAAAACAACTTTGTGCCACGTGTTTTTTTATACAAAGAACCACAATGAGCAAAATGGGAGATTTGTGAGGTGAGTCACTCCTGCACCGCAACTTAAGTTATCATGCTTAGGGTCATGTATACAAATACCAAGTTGCCCATTATTTTGGCTACCATGGCTAGAAGAGATCTCAGTGACTTTGATAGAGGGGTCTCAAAGGAGCATAGGGGGTTTAAAGTGTGTGTGTGTTTTAGCGCACAGATCTCAACTCAATTGAAAACTTATGGGAGACTCTGGAGCGGCGCTTGAGTCTGCGTTTTCCACCACCATCAACAAAACACCAAATGATGGAATCTATTGTGGAAGAATGGTGTTGCATCTCACCAATACAGTTCCAGACACTTGTAGAATATATGCCAAGGTGCTTTGAAGCTGTTCTGGTGAATCGTGGTGGCCCAACGTTTTATGTTAGTGTTTCCTTTATTTTGGCAGTTACCTGTATCTTATAACTATTACATTTTTATGAGGTTAACTGTGCCAAATAAATTATTTCCAGCTGGGTTTTGCTAACTTGCTAACGTTAGCTAAGTGGCTAATGTTAGCTTCTAAGATCAAGCTTCTTGGTAACAGCAGCAGAGGCAAGCCCCTCCTGGATCCCTGCTGTC
Source organism: Coregonus lavaretus (assembly GCF_964263955.1). Classification (NCBI taxonomy): domain Eukaryota; kingdom Metazoa; phylum Chordata; class Actinopteri; order Salmoniformes; family Salmonidae; genus Coregonus; species Coregonus lavaretus. The sequence continues at coordinate 67,746 of NW_028162860.1, forward strand.
TAATATTTGTTTTCTGCGTACTGCAAACTGCATTTTGAGACAACTTTATGAGCTGGGTTGTCTGTCTTATTAGTGTGTTTGCAATCACTCGTTAGCATTTACCTAGCATTCAATATGGGAATTCCTTAGTATTTGTTAGCATTTTGTTAGCATTCTAGTAACAGATTTTTTTTTTAGGGGGGAAAAATAAGGATAAAATAGCGCCTCTTGTGTGCAGTGCCGGTAATACCTTATATCCCAGGATGGCACAGTATGAATGGAGGGATGGAAATCTGGATAGTGACCAACCCTAGTGCATATGTAACCCATCAGAGTCTAAGCCCTGTCTAAGCCGGGGGAGGAGGAGGGGGTTCTACTAAGCTATATGGAATTGTTTTAAGAAGATCATACCAAGGATCATTTAGCTATTTGATTTTGAATTTTAAGACCCCTTTAAGCATAAAAAATATATATTACGAAATTATTTGATGAAAAATAATTTTGGGCCTTACTGCTATTAGCCCATACAAATGCATTGAATAACAGATAGTCGCCAAAAATCTATTTAACCCCATATTTTTGGCATTAAACAGTCTCCATGTATACTTCCATAAATGTGTTCAACTGGGGACCTTCAGACGAGCATTGTGAGGCCTGTGGGCATCCTAGAGCAAAACAACCGACATGTATGTGAGAGTCTCACCTTTCCACAGAGGGGTCATATTAGTGTGTAGCCCAAACTGTTCGGAAGCTACAGACCGAAGTTGGCAGATTGGCTGTACCGACTTCAGACGAGTACCAAGACTTGTGGGGGTCGTAGAGCAAATCATCATGTTCATGAGAGTCATCTTTCCATAGAGTGGTCATAATAGTTTTTAGGTCAAACCGTTCGGACGCTACAGACGATTTTGTGAGAAAACCGATTTTCGGATGTCATGGTCTGACAAACACCGCTCTAGCTCTGTCACCTTTCACCGCAGATGTGTAGTGTTACTTGGGTGGATGCGGTGGATTGAGACGCATCCAATGCAAAAATCTAGCTTAAACTGACAGATTTTTATGGGGAATTTTGTATTATGCTAATTAGATTTCAGCTGGGGCGCAGACATCGACCTTAGGGGGTTAACTGGATACTTTCTGAAGTGCTGAGGCTCTTAGAGCAGGACTCTCCAGCCACAACCACTGAGCGACACAGAGCAGCACAGACTGACACAGATCGACACAGAGCAGCACAGACCGACACAGAGCAGAGCAGCACAGAGCAGTACAGACCGACACAGAGCAGCACAGACCGACACAGAGCAGCACAGACCGACACAGAGCAGCACAGACCGACACGGAGCAGCACAGACCGACACGGAGCAGCACAGAGCGACACAGACCGACACAGAGCAGCACAGACCGACACGGAGCAGCACAGTCCGACACAGAGCGACACAGAGCAGCACAGACCGACACAGAGCAGCACAGAACGACACAGAGCAGCACAGACCAACACAGAGCAGCACAGAGCGGCACAGAGCGGCACAGAGCAGCACAGACCGACACAGAGCAGCACAGACCGACACAGAGCAGCACAGACCGACACGGAGCAGCACAGTCCGACACAGAGCGACACAGAGTAGCACAAACCGACACAGAGCAGCACAGACTGACACAGAGCAGAGCAGCACAGAGCAGTACAGACCGACACAGAGCAGCACAGAGCAGCACAGACCGACACAGAGCAGCACAGACCGACACAGAGCAGCACAGAGCAGCACAGAGCGACACAGACCGACACAGAGCAGCACAAACCAGCACAGAGCAGCACAGAGCAGCACAGAGCGACACAGAGCAGCACAGAGCGACACAGACCGACACAGAGCAGCACAGACCGACACGGAGCAGCACAGACCGACACGGAGCAGCACAGACCGACACAGAGCAGCACAGACTGACACAGATCGACACAGAGCAGCACAGACCGACACAGAGCAGCACAGACCGACACAGAGCAGCACAGACCGACACAGAGCAGCACAGAGCGACACAGAGCAGCACAGAGCGACACAGAGCAGCACAGAGCGACACAGACCGACACAGACCGACACGGAGCAGCACAGTCCGACACAGAGCGACACAGAGCAGCACAAACCGACACAGAGCAGCACAGACTGACACAGATCGACACAGAGCAGCACAGACCGACACAGAGCAGAGCAGCACAGAGCAGTACATATACATTTACATTTTAGTCATTTAGCAGACACTCTTATCCAGAGCGACTTACAGTTAGTGAACACATATATATATATTTTTTTTATACTGGCCCCCTGTGGGAATCGAACCCACAACCCTGGCATTGCAAACGCCATGCTCTATCAACTGAGCTACATCCCTGCCGGCCATTCCCTCCCCTACCCTGGACGACGCTGGGCCAATTGTGCGCCGCCCATGAGTCTCCCGGTCGCGGCTACAGACCGACACAGAGCAGCACAGAGCAGCACAGACCGACACAGAGCAGCACAGAGCGACACAGAGCAGCACAGAGCGACACAGAGCAGCACAGACCGACACAGAGCGACACAGAGCGACACAGAGCAGCACAGAGTGACACGGGCCGACACAGAGCAGCACAGACCGACACGGAGCAGCACAGTCCGACACAGAGCGACACAGAGCAGCACAGACCGACACAGAGCAGCACAGACCGACACAGAGCAGCACAGAGCGACATAGAGCGACACAGTACCACAGAGCCGGGAGTGACGGGAGCTTCAGCCAAGGGGTGGGCCCCATCGCCCCAACCAAATGTTAACACACACTTGTGTGCGCACATGCACGCATGCACACACACACACACGCACGGACACACCAGGGTTGGGCTCAATACCAATTGAAGGCAGTCAATTCAGGAAGTGTTATGAATTGAATATTCAGAAATGTATTATAATTTTGTATAAATAGCTTCTACTTTTCAGTTTATTGAGAAGTTATAGAAAATAAATGACTTTTTAAATGTATTTATTGAATTGTAATTTTAGTTTTACTTCCTGAATTTACTGCCTTCAATTTGAATTGAGTCCAACCCTTACATATACACACTCAGGCCTCCACTGCCCCAACACTCTAATACACGCACACCTCAAACGTCTGGCCCAGACTTTTCTGCTTCTCTCCTCACATCCCCAACACTCTAATACACGCACACCTCAAACGTCTGGCCCAGACTTTTCTGCTTCTCTCCTCATATCCTCCCATATTACTTTAGTCTCCTGTCTCTCTCTGCTTTTTCTGGAGTTGGTACAGTCTTTGTCTCGCAACATTTTCTGCACTTCTAGCTTCTGCCTGCTGAAACACACCCACAATGGGCAGGCCTCTGTAGTCTCTCCCTCTCCCAGATCTTGTCATGGGGCCAAGCCCATCTCCCAGCATGCCGTGCAGTAGCATTAAGGTGTGTGACAGTGTGTTTGATGGAGCCATGCCTGGATCATAATGTGAAACATGCATCAGTCCCGGTCCAGTCCTAATATAAAAGCTCTGGCATTCATTCCGTGAATTAACATAGAGCCAGGAGACTGCTATTAATTTTATGGCTTTCCACCCCCAGGATAGGTAAAAGGAGAACTGCATGCCATACAGGAAGAAAAAAGAGAGAGAGTTAAAAAAAAACAGTAAAAAAAAAAAAAAAAGCATTAACCGCTGTGAGGAGAGAGGCTGGTAGGCTGAGTAGATCATCATTTAATCATTTCAGTCCTTTTCTGTCATCCTCTCCTCCCTCTCTCAGTGGGGAGCTTGACCTTTTTTAAGAGAGAGTGGGAGAAAGGAAGGAAGAAAGAGACTGAGTAGTTGGGGGAGAGGTAGAAAGGGATAGAAAGGTGACAGAGGAACAGCAACGGGGGGGAAGGGAAGTGCCTAGTGTACACTTTCTGGTGTGGTGCTTCTAGTACACCTGTCCAGATGTCCTCTGTCTACAGCTCAGAAATCACTGGCTGACTGACTTACTGTGGTGGCGCTCTCTCCTTCTCTACCTCTATTCTCTCTCTCCTCTGTAGCCCTTCTCCTTCCTTCACTCTCTCTCTTTCTCTGACCCTCTCACTCTTCTTCATTACCTCTCTGTCTCATCTCTCCTCCCTCTCTCTTCTCCCTCTCTCTATCTCGCCCCCTCTCTCTTTCTCTTGCTCTCCCCTCCCCTCTATCTCTTTCCCCTCCCCTCTATCTGTCTCCCCTCTCTCTTTGTGATGGATGTGAACTCAACATACATTGGTGTGTGTGTGGGAACTGCTGCGTGTGTGTGAGGTGTGTGCATTCAGCGTGAGTGCTGCTGGCAGGGAGGACACTGCGGTCTTGTTTGTCAGAGTTTTCTGGCTAAAGGACAAATCTTTCCCCTGGCAGGAACACTTTACTGCAGAACACACCGCATAAACACACACACACACACACACACACACACACACACACACACACACACACACACACACACACACACACACACACACATACACACACACAGCAGCATCTCTCTGTCCTGAGTCCCAAATAGTACCCTACTGCCTATTTGTAATGCACTATATAGAGAATAGTGTGATTGGGGATACAGCCTCTGCTCCCCTTCTGCCTGCCTGCTGCCTGGCCCTACACTACACTGAGTGTTTATATTCCTATTCAACACATTAATCCTCATGGCTTCACATTACTATGTCTACCTAGTGGGCATTATCCATGATCAAATCAAATGTATTATAAAGCCCTTTTTACATCAGCAGACGTCACAAAGTGCTATACAGAAACCCAGCCTTATACCCCAAACAGCAAGCAATGCAGATGTAGAAGCACGGTGGCTAGGAAAAACTCCCTAGAAAGGCAGAAACCTAGGAAGAAACCTAGAGAGGAACCAGGCTCTGAGGGGTGGCCAGTCCCCTTCTGGCTGTGCCATTAAGGCCAGATCGTTCTTCAAGATGTTCAAACGTTCATAGATGACCAGCAGGGTCAAATAATAATCACAGTGGTTGTAGAGGTTGTAACAGGTCAGTACCTCAGGACTAAATGTCAGTTGGCTTTTCATAGCCAAGCATTCAGAGGTCGAGACAGCAGGTGCGGTAGAGAGAGTGAGAGAGTGGAAAACAGCAGGTCCGGGACAAGGTAGCACGTATGATGGCATACAGCCGCGTGTGATAATGAATATTCATCTCTCCCATCACGTTTTTTTTTACAGAGACAGGATAGCTAACTGAACAAAAATATAAACGCAAGATGTAAGGAAATCAGTCAATTGAAAGAAATTCTAGGCCCTAATCTATGGATTTCACAACTGAGAATACAGATGTGCATCTGTGTAACTCCGTGGATCAGAAAACCAGTCAGTATCTGGTGTGACCACCATTTGCCTCATGTAGCGCGACACATCTCCTTCGCATAGAGTTGATCAAGCTGTTGATTGTGGCTTGTGGAATGTTGTCCCACTCCAATGGCTGTGCGAAGTTGCTGGATATTGGCGTGAACGGGAACACGCTGTCATATACGTCGATCCAGAGCATCCCAAACATGCTCAATGGGTGACATGAGTATGCAGGCCATGGAAGAACCGAGACATTTTCAGTTTCCAGGAATTGTGTACAGATCCTTGCGACATGTAGCAATGCATTATCATGAGGTGATGGCGGCGGATGAATGGCACGACAATTGTCCTCAAGATCTCATCACGGAATCTCTGTGCATTCAAATTGCCATCGATTAAATGCAATTGTGTTCGTTGTCCGTAGCTTATGCCTGCCCATACCATAACCCCACTGTCACCATGGGGCACTCTGTTCACAACGTTGACATCAGCAAACCGCTCGTCCACACGACGCATCTGCCCGGTACAGTTGAAACCGTGATTCATCTGTGAAGAGCACACTTCTCCAGCGTGCCAGTGGCCATCTAAGGTGAGCATTTGCCCGCTGAAGTCGGTTACGACGCCGAACTGCGGTCATGTCAAGACCCTGGTTTCATCTACGTAACATTGCAAAAATCAGAAATTTTCTGTCCAAAAATGATGCAGAAAAATTAATCCATGCATTTGTTACTTCTAGGTTAGACTACTGCAATGCTCTATTTTCCGGCTACCCGGATAAAGCACTAAATAAACTTCAGTTAGTGCTAAATACGGCTGCTAGAATCCTGACTAGAACCAAGAAATTTGATCATATTACTCCAGTGCTAGCTTCCCTACACTGGCTTCCTGTTAAGGCAAGGGCTGATTTCAAGGTTTTACTGTTAACCTATAAAGCGTTACATGGGCTTGCTCCTACCTATCTTTCCGAGTTGGTCCTGCCGTACATACCAATACGTACGCTACGGTCACAAGACGCAGGCCTCCTAATTGTCCCTAGAATTTCTAAGCAAACAGCGGGAGGCAGGGCTTTCTCCTATAGATCTCCATTTTTATGGAACAGTCTGCCTACCCATGTGAGAGACGCAGACTCGGTCTCAACCTTTAAGTCTTTACTGAAGACTTATCTCTTCAGTAGGTCATATGATTGAGTGTAGTCTGGCCCAGGAGTGTGAAGGTGAACGGAAAGGCTGGAGCAACGAACAGCCCTTGCTGTCTCTGCCAGGCCGGTTCCCCTCTCCACTGGGGTTCTCTGCCTCTAACCCTGTTGCAGGGGCTGAGTCACTGGCTTGCTGGTGCTCTTTCATGCCGTCCCTGGGAGGGGTGCGTCACTTGAGTGGGTTGAGTTACTGACGTGATCTTCCTGTCTGGGTTGGCGCCCCCCCCCTGGTTTGTGCTGTGGTGGAGACCTCTGTGGGCTATACTCGGCCTTGTCTCAGGATTGTAAGTTGGTGGTTGGGGATATCCCTCTAGTGGTGCGGGGGCTGTGCTTTGGCGGAGTGGGTGGGGTTATATCCTTCCTGTTTGGCCCTGTCCGGGGGTTTCTTCGGATGGGGCCACAGTGTCTCCGGACCGCTCCTGTCTCAGCCTCCAGTATTTATGCTGCAGTAGTTTATGTGTCGGGGGGCTGGGGTTAGTTGGTTATACCTGGAGTACTTCTCCTGTCTTATCCAGTGTCCTGTGTGAATTTAAGTATGCTCTCTCTAATTCTCTCGTTCTCTCTTTCTCTCTGAGAACCTGAGCCCTAGGACCATACGTCAGGACTACCGGGCATGATGACACCTTGCTGTCCCCAGTCCGCCTGGCCTTGCTGCTATTCCAGTTTCAACTGTTCTGCCTGCGGCTACGAAACCCCTACCTGTCCCAGACCTGCTGTTTTCAACTCTTAATGATCGGCTATGAAAAGCCAACTGAGAGACCTGAGCCCTAGGACCATACGTCGGGACTACCGGCCGTGGTGACTCCTTGCTGTCCCCAGTCCGCCTGGCCTTGCTGCTATTCCAGTTTCAACTGTTCTGCCTGCGGTTATGGAACCCCTACCTGTCCCAGACCTGCTGTTTTCAACTCTTAATGATCGGCTATGAAAAGCCAACTGAGATTTATTCCTGATTATTATTTGACCATGCTTGTCACTTATGAACATTTTTGAACATCTTGGCATGGTTCTGTTATAATCTCCACCCGGCACAGCCAGAAGAGGACTGGCCACCCCTCATAGCCTGGTTCCTCTCTAGGTTTCTTCCTAGGTTTTGCCTTTCTAGGGAGTTTTTCCTAGCCACCGTGCTTCTACACCTGCATTACTAGCTGTTTGGGGTTTTAGGCTGGGTTTCTGTACAGCACTTCGAGATATTAGCTGATGTAAGAAGGGCTATATAAAATAAAATTGATTGATTGATTGATGACGAGCACACAGATGAGTTTCCCTGAGACGGTCTCTGACAGTTTGTTCAGAAATTCTTCGGTTGTGCAAACCCACAGTTTCATCAGTTGTCTGGGTGGCTGGTCTCAGAGGATCCCGCAGGGGAAGAAGCCGGATGTGGAGGTCCTGGGCTGGTGTGGTCTGCGGTTGTGAGGCCGGTTGGACGTACTTCCAAATTCTCTGAAATGACATTGGAGTTGGTTTATGGTAGAAAAATTCACATTAAATTATCTGGCAATAGATCTGGTGGACGTTCCTGCAGTCAGCATGCCAATTGCACGCTCCCTCGAAACATAAGACATCTGTGGCATTGTGTTGTGTGACAAAACTGCACATTTTAGAGTGGCCTTTTATTGTCCCCAGCACAAGGTGCATCTGCGTAATGATCATACTGTTTAATTAGCTTCTTGATATGCCACACCTGTCAGGTGGATGGATTATCTTGACAAAGGAGAAATGCTCACTAACAGGGATATAAACTAATTTGTGCACCACATTTGAGAGAAATAAGCTTTTTGTGCATATGGAACATTTCTGGAATCTTTTATTTCAGCTCATGAAACATTACATTTACATTTTAGTCATTTAGCAGACGCTCTTATCCAGAGCGACTTAGTGAGTGAGTGCATACATTATTATTATTTTATTTTTATTTTTTTCATACTGGCTCCCCGTTGCAAACTCCATGCTCTACGAACTGAGCTACATCCCTGCCGGCCATTCCCTCCCCTACCCTGGACGACGCTGGGCCAATTGTGCGCCGCCCCATGGGTCTCCCGGTCGCGGCCGGCTACGACAGAGCCTGGATTCGAACCAGGATCTCTAGTGGCACAGCTAGCACTGTGATGCAGTGCCTTAGACCACTGCGCCACTCGGGAGGTAAACATGGGACCAACATTTACATGTTGCGTTTATATTTTGTTCAGTATATATTTAATGTTTCAACTCCAAGGGGGTGAGAATGTAGATTCTTTTTTTTCAGAGGAAAGAGAAAGGAGTGGTTTTATTTAATTTGATAGGATTTGTTGTAGTGCTGTTGAAGGAGAATGGCACTCCTCTCATACATGCAGTAGAAGGCCCTGTTGCAACACTTGTGTGTGTCAGTAAACACACAGTACACAGTAAACACACAGTACACAGTAAACACACAGTACACACTAAACACACAGTGAACACACAGTACACAGTAAACACACAGTACACACACAGTACACACTAAACACACAGTACATAGTTAACACACAGTACACAGTACACACACAGTACACACTACACACACAGTACACGGTAAACACACAGTACACACACAGTACACAGTACACAGTAAACACACAGTACACAGTAAAAACACAGTAAGTACACAGTAAACACACAGTACACAGTACACACACAGTACACAGTAAAAACACAGTAAACACACAGTACACAGTAAACACACAGTACACAGTAAAAACACAGTAAGTACACAGTAAACACACAGTACACAGTAAACACACAGTACACAAACAGTACACAGTAAAAACACAGTACACAGGTGTGCTAGAGCTGCTGTCTGAAGAGAGAGACACATACAGAGTGTTTCCCCTAGGATTTCTTCGGCAGCGGTGGCATGTTTCGGTGCGCCACTGGTAAGTGCATATAGGGGAAACACCACACACACAAAAAAAACAAGATATGCACACATGTTTTGAATTTAGCCGACATGTCAACTGGATAGAAATGAGCTCTGATTTACTTGCTGCCTTGATTCAGGAATCTTGTTTCTGTTGTCCCACTGCAACGGTTCAGAGATTATGTAACTCCTGACTGCAACGGTTCAGAGATTATATAACTCCTGACTGCAACGGTTCAGAGATATTATATAACCCCTGACTGCAATCTTTCAGAGATATTATATAACCCCTGACTGCAATGTTTCAGAGATATTATGTAACTCCTGACTGCAACGGTTCAGAGATATTATATAACCCCTGACTGCAATGTTTCAGAGATATTATATAACCCCTGACTGCAATCTTTCAGAGATATTATATAACCCCTGACTGCAATGTTTCAGAGATATTATGTAACTCCTGACTGCAACGTTTCAGAGATATTATATAACCCCTGACTGCAATGTTTCAGAGATATTATATACAGTGCATTTGGAAGGTATTCAGACCCCTTCCCCTTTTCCACATTTTGTTACGTTACAGCCTTATTCAAAAATGTATTAAATACATATTTTCCCTCATCAATCTACACACACTACCCCATAATGACAAAGCAAAAACTGGTTTTTGACATTTTTTCAAATGTATTTCAAATAAAAAACAGACACTTTGCTATGAGACTCGAAATTGAGCTCAGGTGCATCCTGTTTCCGTTGATCAACCTTGAGATGTTTCTACAACTTGATTGGAGTCCACCTGTGGTAAATTCAATTGATTGGACATGATTTGGAAAGGCACACACCTGTCTATTCTTTATTTATTTTTTATTTTACCTTTATTTAACTAGGCAAGTCAGTTAAGAAAAAAATATTATTTACAATGACGGCCTACACCGGCCAAACCCGGACGACGCTAAGCCAATTGTGCGCCGCCCTATGGAACTCCCAATCACGGCCGGTTGTGATACAGCCTGGAATCGAACCAGGGGGTCTGTAGTGACGCCTCAAACACTGAGATGCAGTGCCTTAGACCGCTGCGCCACTCGGGAGCCCGCATTGTCTATATAAGGTCCCACAGTTGACAGTGCATATCAGCGCAAAACCCACGCCATGAGGTCAAAGGAATTGTCCGGCTAGCTCCGAGACAGGATTTTGTCGAGGCACAGATCTGGGGAAGGTTATCAAATAATGTCTACAGAATTGAAGGTCACCAAGAACACAGTGGCCTCCATCATTCTTAAATGGAAGAAGTTTGGAACCACCAAGACTCTTCCTAGAGCTGGCCGCAATCGGGTCAGAAGGGCCTTGGTCATGGAGGTGACCAAGAACCCAATGGTCATTCTGACAGAGCTCCAGAGTTCCTCTGTGGAGATGGGAGAACCTTCCAGAAGGACAACCATCTCTGCAGCACTCCACCAATCAGGCCTTTATGGTGGAGTGGCCAGACGGAAGCCACTCCTCAGTAAAAGGCTTATGACAGCCCGCTTGGAGTTTGCCAAAAGGCACCTAAAGGACCATGAGAAACAAGATTATCTGGTCTGATGAAACCAAGATTGAACTCTTTGGCCTGAATGCCAAGCGTCACGTCTGGAGGAAACCTGGCACCATCCCTACGGTGAAGCATGGTGGTGGCAGCATCATGATGTGGGGATGTTTTTCAGCGGCAGGGACTGGGAGACTAGTCAGGACCGAGGGAAAGATGAACGGAGCAAAGTACGGAGAGATCCTTGATTAAAACCCGCTCCAGAGCGCTCAGGACGTCAGTCTGGGGCCACGGTACCCCCCTGTATATATAGCCTCCCTACTGTCACTTTATTTTACTGTATATATAGCCTCCCTACTGTCACTTTATTTTACTTCTGCTCTTTTTTTCTCAACACTTTTTTGTTGTTGTTTTATTCTTACTTTTTTGTTTAAAATAAATGCACTGTTGGTTAAGGGCTGTAAGTAAGCATTTCACTGTAATGTCTGCACCTGTTGTATTCGGCGCATGTGACCAATAAAATTTGATTTGATTTGATTTGATTTGATTTGATTTGATTTGAAGGTTCACCTTCCAACAGGACAACGACCCTACGCACACAGCCAAGACAATGCAGGAGTGGCTTCAGGACAAGTCTCTGAATGTCCTTGAGTAGCCCAGTCAGAGCCCGGACTTGAACCCGATCGAACATCTCTGGAGAGACCTGAAAATAGCTGTGCAGCAATGCTCCCCATCCAACCTGACAGAGCTTGAGAGGATCTGCAGAGAAGAATGGGAGAATCTCCCCAAATACAGGTGTGCCAAGCTTGTAGCATCATACCCAAGAAGACTCGAGGCTGTAATCGCTGCCAAAGGCGCTTCAACAAAGTACTGAGTAAAGGGTCTGAATACTTATGTAAATGTTTTATTTCAGTTTTAAATTTTTTATAAATTAGCAAATATTTCTAAAAACCTGTTTTTGCTTTGTCATTGTGGGGTATCGTGTCTAGATTGATGAGGAAAAAAACAATCCATTTTAGAATAAGGCTGTAACGTAACAAAATGTGGAAAAAGTCAAGGGGTCTGAATACTGGCACTAACGACTGCTGCACACACCTTTTCTAGTCATATACTGGCCATACACACCATTATATATATTCTGGACTCTGACATTGCTCATTCTGATATTTCATAATTTCTTCCTTTTTACTTTTTGGATTATGTGCCTATTGCTAGGTAGTGTTACTGCACTGTTGGAGCTAGAAACACAAGCATTTAGATACGTATTACTGCACTGTTGGAGCTAGAAACACAAGCATTTAGCTAGGTATTACTGCATTGTTGGAGCTAGAAACACAAGCATTTCGCTGCACCTGCGATTTACATCTGCAAATCTGTGTACGCGACTAATTAACTTTGATTTGATTGGTTGACAGATGGTTGGGCATGTCAGTGTATTTGTGTGTGTGTGCTGCATTTAGGTGTGGATGAATAGAGGATGAGTAGAGGATGAGTAGCCTGCCTGCCTGCCTGCCTGTCTGACCACATGGTTTGAATCTGCTGCCTTTCCTCTTACAACTACCGACCAACTGGGATGACCTCACGTTTGCTTTGTAGACACAGATGAGGGCAGATGCGCACGCACGCACACACACACACACACACACACACACACACACACACACACACACAGAGTAGCATTGAACCAGGAATAGGTAAGCCTCCTGTGCTGCTACTGCTAATGAAATCTAGTGAATCCATACACCACTCGATAAAGAACCTGTCTGGAACATAATAAAACATCTCAACGTTGAGGTAGTTATATTGAGTGGGTCCTCTGTGCTGGCTGGCTGGCTGGATCGATGGTCTGGTCTGGGTCAGAGAAGAAGGCTGTCCTAAATGGCACCCTTTTACATAGTAAAGTACACTACTTTTGACCAGGTAGTGCACTATGAATGGAATAGGGTGCCATTTGGGATGCAACCAAGGTGTTTCTTAATCAAAGGGTCTAGCAGCCAGCCTCAGTTCTCTGTCGTCACGGCAACAGCAGCTATCGGCAACCAGCCGCAGATCCATGTGTATGTCTGTCTGTCATCTCTCATACCATTTTGTCTCTGTCATCTCTTATACCACTTTTTAGTTGCCATGTAGAATTGTTGTAGAAGTGTGTAATTAAATCTGTAGTTGTGTTGTTGTGCATCTCCTCCCCCTCCCCATCTCCTCCCCCTCCCCTCCCATCCCATCTCCTCCCCCTTCCCTCCTCCTCCCCTCCCCCTCTCCCCTCTCCTCCCCTCCCCCTCTCCCCTCTCCTCTGCTCCCCCTTATCTCCCCATCTCCTCCCCCTCCCCATCTCCTCCCCCTCCCCTCCCATCCCATCTCCTCCCCCTCCCCTCCATCCCATCTCCTCCCCCTTCCCTCCCCCTCTCTTTCCCTCTCCTCCGCTCCCCCTTCCCTCCCCTCTCCTCCCCCTCCCATCTCCTCCTCCTCCCTCCCCTCTTGCTTTGTGTCCGCCCTTGTTTCCCCATCCTGGATCATCCTCCATTCCAACACACTGTAATGCTGCTTTTAGAGGCGTGCACCACATCATCCAGGACCATCTATGCCTAACCGTGCTGCTGCCGCCAGGGGGGAAACGACTAGTCAGTACCAGGTAAAGTAGAGGGAGAGGGGAGGGAAGGATGGGGGAGGAGAGGGGAGGATGGGGGAGACAGAAAGAGAGGAAGTATAGGGGAGAAGGGGGGGGTGGATAGGGGAGGAGGAGAGAGAAGGGATGTGGTCTTTATAAAGTTTTTATTAACCTCTTTATCCGGATGGAAAGTACACACACACACACACACACACACACACGGTATGATAAGTATCAGACTCATGGAAGAAACCCCCGATTAGACTATGAACCAGACATGTCTAAGGACCACTATGGTACATGTTCCATATGCAAGTTAGAATCCAGGGCATGCATAGATCATTGGCTCTGTCATGTCATTTTCTACTTATCTATTATTCATGGTTCTATGCTTTTGTTCATTAACTAGACCAGAACAGGTCCCTGCTGAGTTATCCCCATGGCTGGGTCTTTGCTGTATATGACTAACAGACCGACTCCACACGTCACCCTCAAGGTTTTTATCCTACCTACTAGAATACTATACACTGATCAGACACTGAGGGACACTGAACTGACCCCCTACCTCCCCAGGAGAGGGGACCAACGAGGCCAAGCAGAGAGGCTGATGGATACTGTGTATATATATATACACACACACAGCCGTCTGGAGTTCAAGACTAGGTCACCTGCGTCTCCTTACAGCACTTCACTCCCATCCTTTTCCACCCCACTTATTTCCCGGGCCCTCACGTCTTCTGTCTAGCACCCCCCCCTTAAGAGCACCAACCAAATAGCAGAAAGCACTCTTCTCCCTTCTCGTTCACCTTGCCTCCTGTCTCCTGCTCTCTTCTCGTTCACCTTGACTCCTGTCTCCTGCTCTGTTCTCGTTCACCTTGACTCCTGTCTCCTGCTGTCTTCTCGTTCACCTTGCCTCCTGCTCTCTTCTCGTTCACCTTGCCTCCTGTCTCCTGCTGTCTTCTCGTTCACCTTGACTCCTGTCTCCTGCTCTGTTCTCGTTCACCTTGACTCCTGTCTCCTGCTCTCTTCTCGTTCACCTTGACTCCTGTCTCCTGCTCTCTTCTCGTTCACCTTGACTCCTGTCTCCTGCTCTCTTCTCGTTCACCTTGACTCCTGTCTCCTGCTCTCTTCTCGTTCACCTTGACTCCTGTCTCCTGCTCTGTTCTCGTTCACCTTGACTCCTGTCTCCTGCTCTCTTCTCGTTCACCTTGACTCCTGTCTCCTGCTCTCTTCTCGTTCACCTTGCCTCCTGTCTCCTGCTCTCTTCTCGTTCACCTTGACTCCTGTCTCCTGCTCTGTTCTCGTTCACCTTGACTCCTGTCTCCTGCTCTCTTCTCGTTCACCTTGACTCCTGTCTCCTGCTCTCTTCTCGTTCACCTTGCCTCCTGTCTCCTGCTCTCTTCTCGTTCACCTTGACTCCTGTCTCCTGCTCTGTTCTCGTTCACCTTGACTCCTGTCTCCTGCTCTCTTCTCGTTCACCTTGACTCCTGTCTTAGTGCCTCAGGGTGCACAGACAACAGAGAACCATGTGTACACGGAAGCACCATTCTAGTATAGTCAACATCCTAGTGTAGGTAGCCTGTTGACCTATTATAATATTGACATTTTACATTTTAGTCATTTAGCAGACGCTCTTATCCAGAGTGACTTACAGGAGCAATTAGGGTTAAGTGCCTTGCTCAAGGCACTCGACAGATTTTTCACCTAGTCGGCTCGGGGATTAGAACCAGCGACCTTTCGGTTACTGGCACAACGCTCTTAACCACTAAGCTACCTGACGCCTCGTTTAAAGTTATGAACCTTTATTCATCATAGACGTTGTACATGCAGCTGAGTATAAAGCCCAGTAAATGTTGTACACAGAATTATTTTGCACTTTATTTGATCTCCTGCTTGATAGATCATTACTTTTCAGAGAGCCATTAATGACATCAAGGTGATGCTGTTTTATTCCGTTAAGGAAAACATATTCATGGTCTCTTATTATGAAATTCTCCCTTTGACCAATTAAGTGGCTTCAGAAAATTACACTTCTAGAATGTTCCCCCTCTGTTTTCATATTGCCAGACAGTGACCGTGTGCTTTTACAAGGTAAGAAAAGTTCAACAACATTTGGTAAGGAAAATGTCTGTAGAAAAGCTGACTTTTCATCTCCTGTTCTGAATGTTAAAAGCGTTATTAAAGCTGAATGTCTCAGGGTTCAGACAGAGGCTTTTGTGGGAAAGTTTCAACGCAAACTGCAGCAGCACGGCAGCACCTGAGTCTAACATTTAACATAAAAAAACATTTCAACTGTATTTTTCTTCACATTGTGAACCTTCTATTGAATATCCGCCTACAGTCTTTATGCATGCCGACTATTGTCCATTAATCCAACACTGTTCTCTCACCTCTCCACTTTCTGTGCCTTTGGTGAATCCAAATGACTACTAGACGATGTGCTGTTTCTCTCCTCTGCTCTTGGGTATTCTACCATGAAACACTGTACACTCAAGGACTGAGACTAGACCACTCAGGAACACTGAACACCTCTTGAAAAGCTATTCTGGTGTGTCTTTGGCCTTTATACTGTAAGTTGGGTGATTGTTCAGCTAAAAACAGTGTTGGTCTATGTGCTGTTTCTCTCTCCTCGCCTGAGTATTCTGCCATGAAACACTGGAGCCGCAGCTTTAATAGACAAGTGCTGCACACATAGGAGGCATACCAGGAGCTCTGCTGAGGCCTCTAGGCATCTGCCCACAAGATGTTTCTGTGTCAGGGAGGGTGGGGGTCGTGGTCAGGCCCGGGGTTAACACTCATAAAGTCATAGAATGGCACAGTCGGAACCTGGGGCCCTCAGAACATCTTTATTTTGAGCCTGTCAGTACCACGGGGGGCATGTGTTTATGAGCAGGGAGGGCTGGCGGCTACTTAGGTTAAGTGCTGTTGGGCTGTGAGGAGGACAGGAGTGGGTAGGTGCATGTTAAAGGGGGGTCAGGGTAGGATCCCCCTTACTATGTTAAGCACTCGTTTGGGGGAAAAAAACGTTATGTAAAGTCTATAAATGATTATGGTCATAATTATTGTGCAAGTGAGGGGTGAAGTAAGGTCTGTGTGTGCATGCCTGCTGCAATGTGTTTCTGCCTGTCTGGCTGAGGCGGCCAGACGTGATTGCTCAGATTCCTTTTGCCGTCCCGGGGACCTTGTCACCAAACGTCTGACAGAAGATCAGTGTGACAGACAGACAGACAGACAGACAGACAGACAGACAGACAGACAGACAGACAGACATGGTTTAAGGCTCCTCTGCTAGACTAGGACCCAACACATCCACAACTAACGGTCTCTGTAAAATGTACTGCTCTACATTAGAGTTGTAATGAGATGTGTAAATTCAGTTATTGTCCGTTATTGCGTTGATATACACTGAGTGTACAAAACATTAGGAACTCTTTCCATGACATAGACTGCCCAGGTGAATCCAGGTGAAAGCTATGATCCTTAATTGATGTCACCTGTCAAATCCACTTCAATCAGTGTAGATGAAGGGGAGGAGACTGGTTAAGAAGGATTTTTAAGCCTTGAGACAGTTGAGACATGGATTGTGTATGAGTGCCATTCAGAGGGTGAATGGGTTAGACAAAAGATTTAAGTGCCTTTGAACGGGGTATAGTAGTAGGTGCCAGACGCACCGGTTTGTGTGTGTCAAGAACTGCAACGCTACTGGGTTTTTCACGCTCAACAGTTTCCCTTGTGTGTCAAGAATGGTCCACCACCCAAAGGACATCCATTCAACTTTACACAACTGTGGGAAGCATTGGAGTCAACATGGGCCAGCATCACTGTGGAACGCTTTCGGCACCTTGTAGAGTCCATGCCCAGACAAATTGAGACTGTTCTGAGGGCAAAAGGGGGTGCAACTCAATATTAGGACGGTGTTCCTAATGTTTTGTACACTCAGTGTGTTTCAAAACAACATTCATTGCGTGTGTTAGATTATACGACATTTGTGGAGACATCATATTTGGACTGTTGTTGTGATATGTACAGCCTCTATACTGCTAGCGTGTCCTAGACAGGCGGAGGGTTTCAATATAGTTTGATGATATAAACATGTTGGGTTCAGGAAGCTAGCTAGTAGCTGCTGCAGTTACACAGGGCACCACAACTCTCCTCTTCCCTGTGACCCTCATATCTACTGTCACATTTCAGTTTTAATAACCACCACACACACACAGTACTAGCACACACACAACACTCCCCTCCTCTACGCTAGGCTACGCTAACATAGCTCAGGGTGCTGCCTAGCCCCGTAATAGCATAAATAGCCCAGAGAAACATAACACGGTAGCAGAGCAGAGGACTGAGCACCCATAATATTCTACTAATGGTTTACTAATGAAAAGCTGTGGATCCAGTGAGCCAGCCATGTAGGTGCCAGCTCCTCTAGAGAATGGAATGTAGGTCATGGGGGTTTTGGTAGGTAGTGGCAATGCAGCACTGGAAACACAGGCTGGCTGGTTGGCCGGCTGACTACATATCACTGCAGCTCTGGAAACCGGCTGACTGACTGACTGGCTGACTGGCGTTGCTGTGGCTGGGTCTGCCTGGCTGGCTGGTTGACTTGCTACATATCACAGCAGCGCTGGGAACACAGGCTACATCCTGGCTGGCTGGCCAATCTTTAAAGAGAGGGAGAGAATTGATGTGCTATTGGATTTTCTGAGTGTGGGTCTGCTTCATGTTTTCCATGTCTCTGTAGAGTGGGTGTGGTGTTGAATTGAAAGACGAGCAGTAGAAGATTGTGTTGTTCAGGATGTGATGGGCTTTGGTGAAGGGTTAGAATGATGTTTGAGGGCCGTTTCAGATATATTGCTTGTGTTTATGATGGTTTGATAGTGATCGTTGAAAAGGAGGCATGTTCAAAAATTATTTTTTTCAGTTGAATGTCACAATGTAAACTGCTACATTTTAGTCAAGGGGTTGATATGTTGTTAGATCCCATACAGACATGTAATGTAAGTGCCAGTTGGTCTGAGGCTAATGAAGATAACAGGATATCTTCTCTACACAAATGTTCCTAATCCTGTTGTGTCAATCATCTCCTAGTGAAGCAGAGACCCAAGTCACATGGGGAAGCACCTACTGTTTATAAGAACAAACAGGCCTCCCTCGTCATAGCTTAAGACAGATCTGTCTTGTTGTGTTGTATCATTAGTTTCTGTCTTGTTGGGTTATATCATTAGTTTCTGTCTTGTTGGGTTATATCATTAGTGTCTGTGTTGTTCGGTTGTATCATTAGTGTCTGTGTTGGGTTGTATCATTAGTGTCTGTGTTGTTGGGTTGTATCATTAGTATCTGTGTTGTTGGGTTGTATCATTAGTGTCTGTGTTGTTGGGTTATATCATTAGTGTCTGTGTTGTTGGGTTTTATCATTAGTGTCTGTGTTGTTGGGTTATACCATTAGTGTCTGTGTTGTTGGGTTGTATCATTAGTGTCTGTGTTGTTGGGTTGTATCATTAGTGTCTGTGTTGTTGGGTTGTATCATTAGTATCTGTGTTGTTGGGTTGTATCATTAGTATCTGTGTTGTTGGGTTGTATCATTCGTGTCTGTGTTGTTGGGTTATATCATTAGTGTCTGTGTTGTTGGGTTATATCATTAGTGTCTGTGTTGTTGGGTTGTATCATTAGTGTCTGTGTTGTTGGGTTGTATCATTAGTGTCTGTGTTGTTGGGTTGTATCATTAATGTCTGTGTTGTTGGGTTATATCATTAGTGTTTGTGTTGTTGGGTTGTATCATTAGTGTCTGTGTTGTTGGGTTGTATCATTAGTGTCTGTGTTGGGTTGTATCATTAGTGTCTGTTGTTGGGTTGTATCATTAGTGTCTGTGTTGTTGGATTGTATCATTAGTGTTTGTGTTGTTGGGTTGTGTCATTAGTGTCTGTGTTGTTGGGTTGTATCATTAGTGTCTGTGTTGGGTTGTATCATTAGTGTTTGTGTTGTTGGGTTGTATCATTAGTGTCTGTGTTGTTGGGTTGTATCATTAGTGTCTGTGTTGGGTTGTATCATTAGTGTCTGTTGTTGGGTTGTATCATTAGTGTCTGTGTTGTTGGATTGTATCATTAGTGTCTGTTGTTGGGTTATATCATTAGTATCTGTGTTGTTGGGTTGTATCATTAGTGTCTGTGTTTGTGGGTTGTATCATTAGTGTCTGTGTTGTTGGGTTATACCATTAGTGTCTGTGTTGTTGGGTTGTATCATTAGTGTCTGTGTTGTTGGGTTGTATCATTAGTGTCTGTTGTTGGGTTGTATCATTAGTGTATGTGTTGTTGGGTTGTATCATTAGTGTCTGTTGTTGGGTTGTATCATTAGTGTCTGTGTTGTTGGGTTGTATCATTAGTGTCTGTGTTGTTGGGTTGTATCATTAGTGTCTGTTGTTGGGTTGTATCATTAGTGTCTGTGTTGTTGGGTTGTATCATTAGTGTCTGTGTTGTTGGGTTGTATCATTAGTATATGTGTTGTTGGGTTGTATCATTAGTGTCTGTTGTTGGGTTATATAATTAGTGTCTGTGTTGTTGGGTTATATCATTAGTGTCTGTGTTGTTGGGTTGTATCATTAGTATCTGTGTTGTTGGGTTGTATCATTAGTGTCTGTGTTGTTGGGTTGTATCATTAGTGTCTGTGTTGTTGGGTTGTATCATTAGTGTCTGTGTTGTTGGGTTATATAATTAGTGTCTGTGTTGTTGGGTTATATCATTAGTGTCTGTGTTGTTGGGTTGTATCATTAGTATCTGTGTTGTTGGGTTGTATCATTAGTATCTGTGTTGTTGGGTTGTATCATTCGTGTCTGTGTTGTTGGGTTATATCATTAGTGTCTGTGTTGTTGGGTTATATCATTAGTGTCTGTGTTGTTGGGTTGTATCATTAGTGTCTGTGTTGTTGGGTTGTATCATTAGTGTCTGTGTTGTTGGGTTGTATCATTAATGTCTGTGTTGTTGGGTTATATCATTAGTGTTTGTGTTGTTGGGTTGTATCATTAGTGTCTGTGTTGTTGGGTTGTATCATTAGTGTCTGTGTTGGGTTGTATCATTAGTGTCTGTTGTTGGGTTGTATCATTAGTGTCTGTGTTGTTGGATTGTATCATTAGTGTTTGTGTTGTTGGGTTGTGTCATTAGTGTCTGTGTTGTTGGGTTGTATCATTAGTGTCTGTGTTGGGTTGTATCATTAGTGTTTGTGTTGTTGGGTTGTATCATTAGTGTCTGTGTTGTTGGGTTGTATCATTAGTGTCTGTGTTGGGTTGTATCATTAGTGTCTGTTGTTGGGTTGTATCATTAGTGTCTGTGTTGTTGGATTGTATCATTAGTGTCTGTTGTTGGGTTATATCATTAGTATCTGTGTTGTTGGGTTGTATCATTAGTGTCTGTGTTTGTGGGTTGTATCATTAGTGTCTGTGTTGTTGGGTTATACCATTAGTGTCTGTGTTGTTGGGTTGTATCATTAGTGTCTGTGTTGTTGGGTTGTATCATTAGTATCTGTGTTGTTGGGTTGTATCATTAGTATCTGTGTTGTTGGGTTGTATCATTAGTGTCTGTGTTGTTGGGTTATATAATTAGTGTCTGTGTTGTTGGGTTATATCATTAGTGTCTGTGTTGTTGGGTTGTATCATTAGTATCTGTGTTGTTGGGTTGTATCATTAGTGTCTGTGTTGTTGGGTTGTATCATTAGTATCTGTGTTGTTGGGTTGTATCATTCGTGTCTGTGTTGTTGGGTTATATCATTAGTGTCTGTGTTGTTGGGTTGTATCATTAGTATCTGTGTTGTTGGGTTGTATCATTAGTGTCTGTGTTGTTGGGTTGTATCATTAGTGTCTGTGTTGTTGGGTTGTATCATTAGTATCTGTGTTGTTGGGTTGTATCATTAGTGTCTGTGTTGTTGGGTTGTATCATTAGTGTCTGTGTTGTTGGGTTGTATCATTAGTGTCTGTGTTGTTGGGTTGTATAATTAGTGTCTGTGTTGTTGGGTTATATCATTAGTGTCTGTGTTGTTGGGTTGTATCATTAGTATCTGTGTTGTTGGGTTGTATCATTAGTGTCTGTGTTGTTGGGTTATATCATTAGTGTCTGTTGTTGGGTTGTATCATTAGTGTCTGTGTTGTTGGGTTGTATCATTAGTGTCTGTTGTTGGGTTATATCATTAATGCCTGTGTTGTTGGGTTATATCATTAGTGTCTGTTGTTGGGTTGTATCATTAGTGTCTGTGTTGTTGGGTTGTATCATTAGTGTCTGTGTTGTTGGGTTGTATCATTAGTGTCTGTGTTGTTGGGTTATATCATTAGTGTCTGTGTTGTTGGGTTGTATCATTAGTGTCTGTGTTGTTGGGTTGTATCATTAGTGTCTGTGTTGTTGGGTTGTATCATTAGTGTCTGTGTTGTTGGGTTGTATCATTAGTATCTGTGTTGTTGGGTTGTATCATTAGTGTCTGTGTTGTTGGGTTGTATCATTAGTGTCTGTGTTGTTGGGTTGTATCATTAGTGTCTGTGTTGTTGGGTTGTATCATTAGTATCTGTGTTGTTGGGTTGTATCATTAGTGTCTGTGTTGTTGGGTTGTATCATTAGTGTCTGTGTTGTTGGGTTATATCATTAGTGTATGTGTTGTTGGGTTGTATCATTAGTGTCTGTGTTGTTGGGTTATATCAGAAGTGTCTGTGTTGTTGGGTTGTATCATTAGTGTCTGTTTTTGGGTTATATCATTAGTGCCTGTGTTGTTGGGTTGTATCATTAGTGTCTGTTTGTGGGTTATATCATTAGTGCCTGTGTTGTTGGGTTATATCATTAGTGTCTGTTGTTGGGTTGTATCATTAGTGTCTGTGTTGTATCATTAGTGTCTGTTGTTGGGTTATATCATTAGTGCCTGTGTTGTTGGGTTATATCATTAGTGTCTGTTGTTGGGTTGTATCATTAGTGTCTGTGTTGTTGGGTTGTATCATTAGTGTCTGTGTTGTTGGGTTGTATCATTAGTGTCTGTGTTGTTGGGTTGTATCATTAGTGTCTGTGTTGTTGGGTTGTATCATTAGTGTCTGTGTTGTTGGGTTGTATCATTAGTGTCTGTGTTGTTGGGTTGTATCATTAGTGTCTGTGTTGTTGGGTTATGCCATTAGTGTCTGTGTTGTTGGGTTGTATCATTAGTGTCTGTGTTGTTGGGTTGTATCATTAGTGTCTGTGTTGTTGGGTTGTATCATTAGTGTCTGTGTTGTTGGGTTGTATCATTAGTGTCTGTGTTGTTGGGTTGTATCATTAGTGTCTGTGTTGTTGGGTTGTATCATTAGTGTCTGTGTTGTTGGGTTGTATCATTAGTGTCTGTGTTGTTGGGTTGTATCATTAGTGTCTGTGTTGTTGGGTTGTATCATTAGTGTCTGTGTTGTTGGGTTATGCCATTAGTGTCTGTGTTGTTGGGTTGTATCATTAGTGTCTGTGTTGTTGGGTTGTATCATTACTGTCTATCCTCTGTGAAAGCAGGCTCTGGTAGATCTGTGCTAGGGGAGGCCAGGTGTGTTAGAACAGTCAGACAGAGACAGTGGGACTGTGATACAATAGACGGTCAACAGAGAACAGGCAGAGAGAGGAAGTGATGGTGTCATAGGGCTGAACAGAACAGATGGACGTGGATTCGGCCATGGCACTGTGACTGGGTGACAGGGGTGGCTGGCTTGGTTCAGGCTTGCCAGAGAGAGTAGCCCGGGCGTCATCGCGTCACGC